>NC_069499.1:336835774-337010774 GCF_027579735.1 Bombina bombina | reverse complement strand
CTCAGCTGTATAGGTGTTTTTTGCTGCTTGTAATCTTTCCAAACGATCTCCTCCGCTGTGACAACCAGCTGCTTTCTCTTTATGCCTCACAAACACGTTTGCTGTTATTGCGCCAAACTGTCCAGTTAAACTTGTTCAAATATAAGAGGTGCCCAGTGGAAGAGGAATCCAGAATGAGAGCAAAATTAGGTACTTGCACACTCTCAATGTAGCTTAAAACAAGAAACTTTTATTGTAACAAGATTAAAATAGCAGGTAAGCATCTAACATAATTCGGCGTATAGCCTTACTAATAGACATAACCTCCATTAAGAAACAAATGAGATACAACACACAAACAAAAACACAGACAACCTATAACCTTTGTAACACAGTACTCATCTGATTATGAGCAAATTTGTAACATCATTAGGAGACATATACCTATGCTCTCAGCTGATGACAAACTTTAAAAACTAACTAAAGAGGGCTATCGCTTCTCTTACAGATGAGGTGTCACTTTGGGTAACATACTGTCACCTAGTGAGCTCCGCCCACAAACAGCACCTAGAAGATGGCTTGAAACCAGAGGAATGTATAGGTGTGAATATGGTCCATGCATCCTGTGCAGTTTTATAAACAGAAGTGACCATTTTGTATGCAATGCAACAGGTAAAACATACAACTTTGATAGAGTTGTTAATTGTAGGAGCAAAAATGTGGTCTATTTGACCTGGTGTACTTGTAATGACAGATGTTATGTAGGTTGCAATACACGTGAGGCCAGAGAAAGGATGAGACAGCACCTGTTGGATATAAAACGTTCTGTACATTCTTCAGAACTTGCTAAGCACTTTATAAATGATCACAACAATGACAACTCTACGTTTAGGTGGATGATCATTGAGAAGGTGATTGCACCCAAAAGGGGTGGCAGTATGATAAAACATCTTCACAAAAGAGAAGCATATTGGATTTTCACTCTGTGTACCAGGGTACCTAAAGGGTACAATTCCATATACCATATAGTCAACTACTGGGAGTAAATTATCCATATATTCTGTGCAACGTAGCTAGACTTACTAAAAGGCATAATTTATTTGTTATTATTGTTATTGATAAGCAACTGGAAGATTTATATATGTGTTGATCCGCCACATGCATTTACCTAAGTGTTTATTTCGATCAAGTATTTATTTACTCATCACCTTTACTGTTGGAATACTGTAAGAATTTTTACTCTAAGGAGCAAACACGCAGTTAATCTGACTTAGTGCACATAACAGGACATATATTTAATATCCTTGTACTCTCATTAGTTTTAGAATTATATCAGATAGAGAATTGATATGCCATCAATGATATGGACAGTATCATGTATATATATATATATATATATATATATATATATATGACTTACCAACTGGCATCATTTATTACTATTTTTGTTAGGCAACTGGAAGATTTATACGTGTATTGATCTGTCACATGCATTTACCTATGTGTTTAATTTGATCAAGTTTTTATTTACTTATCACCTTCACTGTTGTCATCCTTTAAGACTTGTTATTCCAGAGGATGCTTCCCTATAGGTCGTTCTGTTTTGGAAGTTTATTCTACACTTAACGGATGATTATAACGTAAGTTAATTACCCCAATGTTTGTTCTATTATAGTGTGATATGCAGTGTGGAGGAATTAGCGTTTATTCAATATATCGATATATCAATAATATCATTATCTTTGACTGTGGCTTTCAGGGCGCTATTATTTTCTCAAGTTTGAATTTTCTGATACTGTAATGCCTTAACTAAGTGTCAGTACTTAGTTAGTAGAAAGGTGTCTATTATGTTAACAGACTGATAGGTATTAGTGTTTTTTGTTTCAAGAGTAGCACCTTAGGTTATATCTATGGCGGTTAGCCGAAACGCGTAAGCCGTTGGTGCTACGCTCACCTGTTGCTATACAGTGTTCCCTCCTAGAATGTTTTAATCGGATGAATACAAGTTACTTTCTATAAGAGCGATTGCTCTTTGTTTCTACTCTGTTAGAAGAAAAAAAAGCAGACAAAGGGCTTTAACATTGAGAGACATACATATACACGTCTAAAGATGTACAGTATATGTACGTATTTACTTATGTTTATATATGTGTACATATATTTTAATGTATTTATATGTGTATATATTTATGTACGTCAAAGAAAGGAGTACTGGATGCTCCGGTTAAAACTTAGCAAAATTTTATTTATTCATCTTTAAAAACGATACATGGAGAGACAAGAAGACACAATTGCAGGCGCAGCACTAGGGCTTACGCGTTTCGGCTATAGAGCCTTAGTCATAGCATACAGGTGCTGGGCCTGACAGGTGCATTTAACACCTTAGGTTGATTCTTATTGGTTAAAAGAGAATTTAAAAGAGAAAACAACCCGCCCGCTTTTGGAAGTGTCATGATTACTATATGTAAAGAAGGCTGATACCAAAACAAAGGGATACATTTTAAATTAGAAAGAAGAAACATGTTATACACAGATCATATCAAACTAATAATATATAAAGCTGAAGAGAGAAAAATGTGTCTGGACATTGGTAGTGTAAAAACGAACATTAAATGAAAAAAGCACAATGTTATCTGAAAGTGCCGGTGCTTATAATGTGGATATAATCAATAGCAAATAATACAGTGTACATATCCAGAGCTATATACTTGGTACCTATACATTAGGTGATTAAAAGTCCTGAAACCAAGAAAAAGGAAAATGCAAGAAAGAATACACAGATATGCTATATATAAACATGACAACGGTGTCGTATGTACAGAAATGGACAATGATAACAGTATATATTTGATTATAAACTGATGGACTGAAGGAAATAAGAAATATAAAAATAAATAATAATAATAAAGATAATAAAGATGGTAAACATTGGGGAAACCCTTTAGGTTAAATATAAGCAATAAACTGTGTAAGCAGAATAAATAAAGGGATACAGAGGAACTATGTCCCATTTAGACTATATATGGGGTCTACGTTTAACTATTGGTAGATATGGGTATTAATGTTAAGAGGCCCTGAGGTGTGAGAAAAGGTCTAAGGTTAAGAAGTTAGGTCCAGGAGAGATAACAAGAGACTGGTAATTATTCCCAGTAATTTATTAAATCATACCTGGAGTTAAGTCCTTTGGGTATTCTGGTGTCCAGTTTGAACATCCAGAATGCCTCTCTTTTAGCCAATAGTTGACTAATGTTGCCGCCTCTGCTAGGCAGAACTACTTTCTCAATGATACACCATCTGAATGAACTAAGATCATTGTTATGTTTACCATTGAAATGAAGCACCAATGGTGTGGTTGCTTTACCTATATTAAAGGATGACAAATGTTCTCTAAGTCTTGAATTCATATCTCTGGAGGTAAGTCCTACATATTGCAGATGACACTGAGTGCAAGAGATAAGGTATATCACATTGCTGGCTGTGCAATTGAGGCAAGACTTAATCTCAAAAGTTTGACTAGTAGTATAAGACGTAAAGTCTTTAGTGACCTGGACAAAGTCACAGGGTTTACAACGTCTACTGCCACACTTGTACATCCCGCAGTGCCTCAACCACGAGCTTTGGTTGGTCTCAGTTTTTTTGAGCTCGGTAGGTGCTAGAATGCCTCCCAGGGTGCTGCTTTTCGTACAGGAGCATCTCAGACCTTGATCTACTGTGGTTACCAATTTGTCATCGGCAGCAAGTAGGGCAAAGTGTTTTTTTACTATGTTGCATATTTTGTTGTACTGAGCACTAAATTGCGTGACAAAGTACACTCCATGAGGAGATTCTGAAGGAACACTAGTTGGTTTGTCTTGTAATAGAATCTTCCTGTCGGTTTGTTCAAGGGACCTTTTGGCCCTTGAGACATCATGTGAGGGGTAACCTCTCTCACGCAGTCTTTCTGACAGAATGTCTGCTTCCTTGTTGTAGGTAGATCTATCTGAACAGTTTCTCTTAAGTCTAGTGAATTGTCCTTTCGCGACAGCGAATCTCATTTGTTTAGGATGGCTGCTGTTGCCATGCAACAAGGTATTTCCTGAGATGGGCTTACGATAGACACTCATAGAGACGCCACTGGCATGTGTACCTGTTAAGGTGAGATCTAAATAATTGATACGTGTGCTGTGTGACTCAAAGGTAAACTTTAAGTTTAAATCATTGGAATTTAGAAATTCTAAAAAGGATAGCACATCTGTCTGTACAAGTGTGGCAGTAGACGTTGTAAACCCTGTGACTTTGTCCAGGTCACTAAAGACTTTACGTCTTATACTACTAGTCAAACTTTTGAGATTAAGTCTTGCCTCAATTGCACAGCCAGCAATGTGATATACCTTATCTCTTGCACTCAGTGTCATCTGCAATATGTAGGACTTACCTCCAGAGATATGAATTCAAGACTTAGAGAACATTTGTCATCCTTTAATATAGGTAAAGCAACCACACCATTGGTGCTTCATTTCAATGGTAAACATAACAATGATCTTAGTTCATTCAGATGGTGTATCATTGAGAAAGTAGTTCTGCCTAGCAGAGGCGGCAACATTAGTCAACTATTGGCTAAAAGAGAGGCATTCTGGATGTTCAAACTGGACACCAGAATACCCAAAGGACTTAACTCCAGGTATGATTTAATAAATTACTGGGAATAATTACCAGTCTCTTGTTATCTCTCCTGGACCTAACTTCTTAACCTTAGACCTTTTCTCACACCTCAGGGCCTCTTAACATTAATACCCATATCTACCAATAGTTAAACGTAGACCCCATATATAGTCTAAATGGGACATAGTTCCTCTGTATCCCTTTATTTATTCTGCTTACACAGTTTATTGCTTATATTTAACCTAAAGGGTTTCCCCAATGTTTACCATCTTTATTATCTTTATTATTATTATTTTTTTTTATATTTCTTATTTCCTTCAGTCCATCAGTTTATAATCAAATATATACTGTTATCATTGTCCATTTCTGTACATACGACACCGTTGTCATGTTTATATATAGCATATCTGTGTATTCTTTCTTGCATTTTCCTTTTTCTTGGTTTCAGGACTTTTAATCACCTAATGTATAGGTACCAAGTATATAGCTCTGGATATGTACACTGTATTATTTGCTATTGATTATATCCACATTATAAGCACCGGCACTTTCAGATAACATTGTGCTTTTTTCATTTAATGTTCGTTTTTACACTACCAATGTCCAGACACATTTTTCTCTCTTCAGCTTTATATATTATTAGTTTGATATGATCTGTGTATAACATGTTTCTTCTTTCTAATTTAAAATGTATCCCTTTGTTTTGGTATCAGCCTTCTTTACATATAGTAATCATGACACTTCCAAAAGCGGGCGGGTTGTTTTCTCTTTTAAATTCTCTTTTAACCAATAAGAATCAACCTAAGGTGTTAAATGCACCTGTCAGGCCCAGCACCTGTATGCTATGACTAAGGCTCTATAGCCGAAACGCGTAAGCCCTAGTGCTGCGCCTGCAATTGTGTCTTCTTGTCTCTCCATGTATCGTTTTTAAAGATGAATAAATAAAATTTTGCTAAGTTTTAACCGGAGCATCCAGTACTCCTTTCTTTGACGTACTATTTCCAGACCTCTGGATTGCTGCCGACTAGAGCCGCACTCGTCCCACTTTGCGATTGCCCTATTCCCCACGCTACCGCTGCTACACTTTGGATTCCCTGGATTTCCTGGATCCCTCTGACGTATCATATTCAAGGCGATACGGAGGTGGATGCCGACCGAGACGTTGCTCCCGGCTACACGCACAGATTAGGAACCAGCCATACGCCGCACAGCGGCCTTGTCACAGACCGTTCAGCACCAAATTTGCCGACAGATGATCGCTTCTAGTGAGCTGTGGAACCACCGGATCTAGGTGAGTCTGGCGTTAAGCCAGTGTTCCCATTGCCTCCTACGACCTGTATATATGTGCTAGTGCTGAACCTTACCCACATTTAAGGGGTGTTTATAAAGTGACTTTGTTGATTTGAACTGTTGGGGAATTTGGGTCCAGTCGCAAAGTGCAAACACTGTTTGCTCCTAGTAACTTTCACTCAGTGTGGGCCACCTGACCGTTTCCCTCCTACTGTCTACATTGTATATTTATGTACGGTCATATATACACATATTAAAACATTATAAGTGCATTATATCCATTTGCCATTTAGCAGGTAAAAACATGATAAAACATATTTATGCAATATTCATATTTAATCAAAAATTTAACTATGTATTTACTGTAAATATTTCACATATGTTAATGTGAATATGCAATGTATGTTTTTTTTCAACATTTCTTTTCTCTCTATTGACTTCTATGGGGAATGCGAAAATGCGATGGAGTTTTCGCGTCTCGGGTGTTTTTTTCCTACTTATTTTTTTACATTGATCCCTATTGGTCAATACATGCACGCGCATGTGAAAACGCGTTAGTTTATGTGCAGTATTCGTGTTAACCCGCATGCAAAATAAGTTATTTTGCAACTTGTAATACCTGCGCAACCCCAAATGCGCAAAAACCTTAATGCGCTGTGTTTTCGCAATTGCAAAAAACAGATTTCCTGCGAGTATAAAGGGAAAAAATATCAATGCCTAGCATGTGTTAGTAAACGTGATGTAAACTATGTTTTAGCTGAATTCTAAAACAAATGGACATAAATTGCTGGATAACAAGTTAAAGAATTACAATGTCAATTGTGTCCAAGAAGTGAATAAAGTGATGAGTGGCTCCGATGTGTGTTCGTGAGTAATCCAGTGAGTGTACAAAAAGTAAAAAATAAAAATCAAAAATGTGAAAATACAAAAATATAAAAATATATAAAACAATGCTGATAAAGGCCTATGACAGAAGGCCGAAACACGTCGATAGTATTGGTAAGCCTTATTTCAATTTGTTTTATTGGATCACTAGCAATATTGCACTATGTTATATTATTTTCCACAGGTATTTGAAGAAGATTAGAAGATCCTATACACCAAAGGAACAACTAACCACACTTTTTTGTTCTCCATTTGGTTTTTTACATTTTTTCTGTACACTTTTTTCATTTTTTCACACATTTTGAAGGTTCAGCATTGTTTTATATATTTTTATATTTTTGTATTTTCACATTTTTGATTTTTATTTTTTACTTTTTGTACACTCACTGGATTACTCACGAACACACATCGGAGCCACTCATCACTTTATTCACTTCTTGGACACAATTGACATTGTAATTCTTTGACTTTGTTTATGGATTATACGGAGTAGGACACGTCTCCGCCTTTACCTATAGACGGTACTCTATACATCTTTAGGTGCACCTAATTTTATTGTTTTATCTTATCTGGTTTGTTTTATTTTTGCATATACTGTTTAATGCGTTATTTACTGTGACTGTGTTTGGATATATCCCCAGTTGGTCAGATAGACCACATGTTTTTATATTTTATATTAAATCCTTTATATTTTCCTATTGGCGCTTTACACGTTGTTTATTTTATCCACATTATGACTTATAGGTGAGCTAGAACACCTCTGTGTAGAGCGACTTTAGGTATACCCCAAGCGCTTGGTTTGATCATCCCACTGAATAACAAGTTATTAAGGTTATGGAAATGGAAGAAAATTTTGCCTAACAAACTTAAACTTCCCCATCTGCCACTGATCTACTTTGCTTCATTCTCTTGATATCCTTTGTCAAAAAGCATATCTAAATAGGCTGAGGAGCTGCTGATTGGTGGCTGCACATAGATGCTGTACATAGATTATTGGCTCACCCATGTGCATTGCTATTTCTTCAACAAAGGATACCTAAAGAATGAAGCAAATTAGATCATAGAAATAAATTGGAATTGTATTCTCTATCTGAATCATGAAAGAAAAAAATCTGGGTATCATATCACTTTAAAGGGACATAATACGCATATGCTAAATCATTTGAAACTGATGCAGTATAGCTGTAAAAAGCTGACAGGAAAATATCACCTGAGCATCTCTATGTAAAAAAGGAAGATATTTTACCTCACAATTTCCTCAGCTCAGCAGAGTAAGTTCTGTGTAAAACAATATACTTCAGCTGCTCCCAGCTGCAGGTAAAAAAATAATAATGATGAAATGAACAGCAGCCAATCAGCATCAGCAGTACTGAGGTCATGAACTCTTTTACTGTGATCTCATGAGATTTTACTTAACTCTCATGAGATTTCATAGTAAACTTCCTTAAACTGAATAGGGAAAGAATATGAGTGTGCACGAATGCTCGCTCCTTTTGATGTCCCGGGACAGACATACTGATTTGCTGCTTAGAAGTCCTTTACAATGGGATGTGGCTACTGAGGAACTTTAGAGGTAAAATAACTTTCTTTTTTTACATAGAGATGTTCAGGTGATATTGTCAGCTTATTACAGCTATGCTGCATCACGTTCAAGTGTTTCAACATTTGGGTATCATGGCCCTTTAAGGCATATGGTGAAAGTAATTGAACTGAATTGTCATATATTGAAATAAATTGCAATGGTTTAAAAAATGAAGCCAAATATTCCTTGGGCATGAGATGTTGTTCACTACTATTCTAATGGATTTGAATGGAGGACTATCTGGAGCTGCAAGTGCAATGATTGTAGTATATGTAGTGGCTGTAAACTTATCTGGAGCAGCAAGTGTCATGCATTTTGTGTGACTTTGACTGTGGGGCATATCTATCAAGCTCCGTATGCAGCTTGAAGCCCTGTGTTTCTGGCGAGCCTTCAGGCTTCAGTAATGAAGCAGCGGTCTAAAGCTAAAGCGGTCTGAGCAGGCGGAAAGAGATTGCCAGAATTTAACTTGATCGAGTACGATCGGATTGATTGACACCCCCCTGCTGGCGGCCGATTGGCCTTGAGTCTGCAGGGGGCGGCGTTGCACCAACAGCTCACAAGAGCTGCTGGTGCAATGCTGAATACGGAGAGCGTATTCAGCGAGTTATGTCGGACCTGATCAGGTCCGACATACCTTTGATAAATATCCCCCTGTGTGTTTAACCCTTTTGCAGGGATTAAACACCGTCACCTACGGATTAATCACAATACTTTAGAAAAAAAATATTTTTAACAGAAAATCCCCATTAAAGGGACATTATACACTCATTTTTTCTTTGCATAAATGTTTTGTAGATCTATTTATATAGCCCATAAAGTGTGTTTTTTTTTTAAATAAATGTATAGTTTTGCTTATTTATAAATAACATTGCTCTGATTTTCAGACTCCTAACCAAGCCCCAAAGTTTTATGTGAATACTGTCAGCTACCTTCTCCAGCTTGCTCCTGTTTGTGTAAAGGGTCTTTTTACATGCAAAAGAAGGGGGAGGGGGGAGAGTTTTATTTCCCACTTGCAGTGGGCTTTCCAGCTACCTTTTCATCAGAGCCAAACTCTGACAGCTTCTAAGTAAGTTTTTAAACAGTTCTGTATTGGATTTTTATATCAGTATCTGTGCATCTTATTCTTTATAGTAGTGTCTATTACATGCAGTTATATGAAAATGAGTGTATACTGTTTTCCAGGGGATTTTTTGTAGATAAATCAGTAAAGTTTGTCTAAATTATTGTGATTGACCCCGTGTAAGAAAAGGAAAATTTATTTTAAACAAAATAGAGGACTAAACAAAACTGAGGACTAACACTCAACATGAAAATATTAATATTTCACATTACAATGTTCTTCAAGTAACAGAATATGTTCTATTTATTCATAAATAAATATTTTTATATATATATATGATGGTATTTTGGTAATATATATATATATATATATATATATATATATATATATATATATATAACTTATTGTGTAGTTTATTTAACAAATCTAAACAGTCAGGAGACTTGCTTTTCCCAGAAAACCTCTGGATACACTGTTTCCACTGCAGCAAAGGATTCTGGGTAAGATATGCAAATGAGGTTCACAATGACTCAAATTGTTGGTGTATGAGAGCAGTGATTACATGTCAGTGTTTCACATGCACTTTTGACTGAATGTGAGATAGCATTTTCTCCCCTTTGCCTCAACCAAATAACCCAATAATGGTGCGACTTAAAGGGACAATAAACACCTTAAGATATTAATTTAAATTGTTTAATTGCATGTAGAAAAACAACTTTGCTATATACTTTAATTATTTTTTTTTCTCCTTTCCTGTAATTTGATTCGGAATATTGTGGGCTTTCCAATTCATGTCAAACATAGTGCAGACTCAGCTATATTCCACACAGTCATTGATTGCACTCTCTAGTAAGCCATTTATAACCATTCCTAATTGACATAGAAAAAAAGGTAACCTAAGTTACAATATGGCGGTGCCCACTGCTTTATGGACATTAACTTTACCCTTATTTTTTCAATATATAAACAATTAATATAATTTTTAAAATACATGTACAAAGTATTCTCAGGCTAATCTTTGCTCTGAATACATTATTTAAGCAATGATTTATTTAGTGTTTATTTCCCTTTAATTTACATTGTACTTTTCCACCCCCTTTCACCCGCTTAGATCCACCACTATAAATATTACTAAATATTAGTAGTACTATAAATAAACACAAATATAATACTAATATGACTGAGTGGGGGGGCGGAGCCAACTACCTAAATGGCCGGTCGCATGTTGTAAGAGCTCTGACTCTAAATTTTGAACTTTGGAGTTATACCATGATCTAAGGTGTGATTTTACTGCAAGACAGGGAGCATCTACATGTTTTATCCATAACGCTTCTTGCTAATCAAGCCTGGGCGCCTACATACTTAATTTAACCCTGACTTAAGCCTTGCAGTGTGGCCCAGAAGATACTGTCTGATGGCGCAGGTGTTGAAAATTTTGCAGCGGTGCCGGTGAAGCTGGCAGTTTATTTGAGTCGCATAACAGCTTTTAAATGTACCCAGCTTATTGAACTGGTCTGTTGAGACAGCCTCAGAAGCCATATCATTAGCAGCACTGCTGGTCTCCCTGCAGGAAAAAAGAAGGCAAGTAAAATCTGTATATCCAAGATGGCGGCGGCCGCGGATTGGGAGGTAATAGCTCTGAGCTACATCGAGGCCTCCTACCGGTTTCTAGAAACTCAGCTGTCCAGGATCTCTGCTAAACCAACCTCTGCGTTACCCCTACTCTGGTGGGTCCTGGACAGGAAATATTTAAATCGAGAGGCGGCTTGTTTAACGCAGATGCCGATACTAATGACTCCAGGGCGGAGGCTCCGCTTTATAATATTGAGCCGCATCAGAAGACTCAGGTCCGAAGATGGAAGAATGAGAGTTGCCGTGGGCCCTGCCTACCGCTTGCTTTCGCACCATCTCTGATAGCCGAGAAAGAGTTAGCTATTACTTCACAGGCGACAAGACAACCAGCTGCCGCCGGCAAAGAGATGTTGTCTTCCAATTCATGGCGCTTCAAGATTTACAAGCTGGTGAGGATCAGTCAAGGACTACAGCATCATAAATGTAACAGACCATTAGTGCACTGTACTTTTCCCAATAGCTTTCCCACATCTAGTATTATTAACATTGCAAACAGGACCGATGGTGTGGGTTAGTGGACATGGCTATACCTTATAATGGCGGCCCGGCTTGCAGTTTCTGGAGCTGAGCAGCTGTTCATATATTGCAGCTGCGGTGACTTGCATCTCTGCTTTCGCCCCTTAAGCCCTCAGGAGCTGACCCATAGTATAACACCATTTCCTTGTGGTTTCAAGATGTCTTAAAAGATTATTGCTATAAGTTTACAGGACTGCTCTCCCTTTTCACTGGCTAGACATGAATATAATGTTTGGCAGTGGGTTTATATATCCTGGTCGTTATTGTAATCTATAAATATGCTATTCTCTGTTATCACACTCACTAATTAAGTTATTCTATGTGATGCAAACAATATTTGTAAACGCTAGTGACAGACAGGGATGAGAAGGCTTTTCTAACACAGGGTCCAAAACCTTTTCCATATAGTGCAGTTTTATGTCTCAGGTGCCCACAGCGTATCTGCGCCTATGAGGATACTGATGGCAATTAAATGCAATATTATCCCAATGCACTCCCGTGTATATTTTAGTACCACTAGTTTTCCGCCCCTTCTAGATAAACAGAATTTAAACATTTTTACATTCTTTATATATGCTTAGAGTCTAGATTGAGTCTGTTTACATGACATCTTGCTGCCAGCGGCTGGGGCAGCGTGATGCCTATATGGTACAAATAAATAGTCTCATAGCATAGTTTTGAACATAGTTTCACACCATAATGTAAATTGCCGTATGTAGTTATTGCTCTTATCCTCTGTTTCATGTTAAAGTTATGTACATGTTTTCAGTATTCTGCCTACAATTGTTGTATAAAAGTGACTAATCCAGTGGTCTCACTGCCAATCTTGTTTGGGAGTACAAGCGGAGGCGCTGCAACTGTATCACTTCCTAATATCTATCTTACAGGAGGACCTTCAGTACTCCAGGATGACCTGTTTCCTAACGCAGGCTGGACCTGCGATTGTAATTAGATGTACAATTTCTCATCCCTATATTTAGCTCTAGTTATGCATCCTCCCTGCTACCCATACAATATTGGACCCTCAGGTTTTAGCGAACTGAATATAACCTGCACTCATACTCAATAAGTCTACCGTATAGATGTAATGCTTAGCTCTATTGCAATTTGCTTATTCTAAGTCAGGATACAATGGCTTTTCTCACCCTTTTTTTTAGCATTGTGCGATTAACTGTTATGTCTCACTTAATACTTAACCTCCCACCTCCTCCCCGCCCTCATATAAATATACCCCCCCTTTTTTTCTTGGGGAGGGATAACTACGCGGTCTCTCTTACCTATACCGCAACCTAAATATCCTATCATACTCAGTCTCCATACTATATCAAACCTCCTTCATTAGAAGGACTAACTATGTGGTTTTTCCCATTTGCTACATAACATTTTTCTTTTCCATTATTACTAGCCTTATTACAGTCTCTAAGCCCATATAAACATTTGCATATTTCATACCTTATCTATATGCTAGAAGAGAATCCCTTTTGTACAGCATTTCCCATCCTATAGGGCCCAAGGCCCCCTGGTTACTACCATGTTATTACTACTTATATTTAGAGAAAAAGTTAGAAAGAGGTTCTCCATTTGGGGTCTTTGAGTGACCCTGTCGCATCACTGCCTACCTACTTTATACTATGTGGACAGTGCATTTAATACGTACTTTGTCGTATTTTTTTTTGTACTGTATTTCTGAGCGATTTCTTTAGGCAGTGTACACTGTGTTATGTATTTTCCTTGTTATTACGTGTTAACATTTACTGTTTGTATACATGAAAAAGAACCTCAATAAAAATGTATTTAAAAAAAAAAAATATGACTGAGTGGGGCTGCAGGGTCTAATGGAGGCATATGGTTATGATGGCATGCTGGCACATTAGATTTGATATGGGCTTGTGGTTGACAAGCAAGCAGAACCTTGGGGTTTGAAGACTTGCACTGATATGTATTTTTTAGTGAATCAGTGGTTAGTAACTTAACCCTGATGTATAGAATACATTATAACCAGCTAATAGATGGTGCGGTCAATGGTGCTTTAAGCAAAACATGGGGTTTTATTTATTGTGTATAGTGGTTAATGGGTTATCCACTTGGTTACAACATAGGGATGCAGTTGGCTGGGATGGTAAGTGGGCTACAGCATACCTGATACCTCCTAAAATTTACCAGATGCCTCCCAGAACTGGAAAGTTTGTTCTGTGTGAGAGAGACACAACTCAGTGCTGCTTTTTATACATATCCACTTACAGGAGGCGTCCCATGGGCTGAACATGAACAGTCCCTGGTTTACTTTTTGCACATGCATGTGAATAGCTAGATATTCCCAGTGCACCAGCAGCTGTGATTAAAATGCGGGTGCATGGTCCATACTTACATACACTGTTGAAACAGTTAAAGCTTTTATTAGAAGCAAATTAATTCCCAAGAAAGGAATTAAAGGGATGCGCTCAGATGATTTTAAAGGTGGTAACAGGTGCATTCTGTGTTACTCCATAGTGTAAAAAGTACCTGGGTTTGATTCAACTGGATAATGCTTACAATTTTAACCACAGAAGAATGTTTAAACCGGAGTTATGATAACATGCAAATCCCAAAAAATTCTTCTTCAATAAAATGATGATAAAGAAAAGGGGGGGGGAGGCTGCTCCTCTGGTTCCCGGTGTGTGGGACAATCTAAGTATTCAAAAAAGAGAGAAAAGATGGCGCCTCATTGTGTGAGTAAGTCCAAATGTAACCACTTATATGTAAGAGGGATAAAAGGCTTACCAGAATATGTTGCACCGTACTTTGACCGATGCTTGTAAGCGGGCTAGCACTTAACAGTGGCTAGTACACTGAACGGACCCCTTGGTCGGCTGTGTTTCCAGACTCCTGGGCTTAATACCAGTTGTA
The DNA here is from genome assembly GCF_027579735.1 of Bombina bombina. NCBI lineage: Eukaryota > Metazoa > Chordata > Amphibia > Anura > Bombinatoridae > Bombina > Bombina bombina. The sequence goes on along the minus strand of NC_069499.1, from coordinate 336,996,303 downwards.
ATTTCTCTGGCTTAATTTCAGCTGTGTTCCAGGGATAGCCACACCTATGGCTGTAGATTTAATATATCAATGTTCTTTAGTGAACAGATGAGACAAAACTTCTGAAAATTTCCAATTAAAAAGAAACTTTATTCCTTGTATTACTGCAACGCATTTCTCGACCAAATAAAACCGGTAATTTCCTCAGGCAAAATGTAAACTGAATTTTATTAGAAGCATTTTTGCCACTTCATGTATATTACAAAAATGCTTCTATTCAAAACTGAAATGCCTCCATATGGATTCCAATTTTGGCTGGAACCAAACCTTGTACATTCTCAAAGTCTTAAGGCAACAGACACACACAGCACATACAGCCTTAAAGGTATGATCAGTCTTTAAAGGCACAGGTGGCCACATACAAAATGCATGTACAACTCCCCACACACTCACACATCCATAACCCTTTAACCACGTGCATGATGACCATGTGTCGTCATCCGGTGGGGAGGCTGTTTCAGAGCTAATCGCAGCCCCCCCCCCTGCGTGAGTTTACCTGGAACCTACGAGGTGGCCACGTGACCCTGCATCTTCATGCTTGGCAATGTCACGATGAACCATAATCCAGGAATTGCACAGTAGCTGCACAGGACATAAGGGAGCTGTACATGAGGTGAGTGTTTAAACCCCTCAATTTCCCTTGAGTCCTAGAGACCCCCAAGACCCACCAATTGAAAAGTAATTGCCTGCTCTTTCAAACAGAGTGTCTTGTGGTGTAGAGTACAAGTACAATATAAAATAAATAAAAATTAAATAAACATGTATAAGCATTCACAACAGGCTATCAAAAAGGCATAGAGACCCCCATGTCCCCTTTTAGCAGCAGCTCACATGGAAATCAGACTTACAGGTAATGTGGTAATAGTGATCACTGAATTATCAAGCTCCAAATGGAGCTTCATAGCCCTAGTTGCTGGCGAGCCTTCAGGATTGCCAGAAACAGAAGTTATGAAGCAGCGGTCTAAAGACCACTACTCCATAACTTGTCCGCCTGCTCTGAGGCAGCGGACAGAAATCAACCTGATCAAATACGATTGGGTTGATTGATACCCCCTGCTAGCGGCCGATTGGCCACGAATCTGCAGGGGGCGGTATTGCACAAGCAGTTCTGGTGAACTGCTTGTGCAATGATAAATCCCCACAGCGTATGCTGTCAGCATTTATCGATGTGCAGCGGACATGATACGCTAGTGTGAATAAATATCCATTTATTTGCTCATGGGAGCTCCAATAAGCAAATTAAAGTTACATAATTATACCGAAATGTGTAATTAAAATATACATTTTCTCACACATTTTGTTGATAATGCAATTTGTTGCATAGTTCTCACATGTCATAATATATTCATAAACTAACATTATAGTTTCTGTTGGGTCAATATATAATGTGTGGGTTTTTCACAGTGGCCAACAGTGGGGATTAAATTGTGACCTGTGTGAACTCCAAAACAGCTCAACACAGGGGTGGAAATAGCAGCAGTTAAGGGGTTTAAAGGAAAAGAACACCCATCCCACACAGGTGCCTTATTTAGTGCTTTTGCTCTTGTACAAAGACCACTGGAAGTATACTTTTAATGCTGTTGGGTTATTTAGCGTATTGCAAGTTGAAAGTAAACAATTGGTGCGTGAGCTAAACCCAATCTTTAGGACTTATTCAGTGATTATTCTCCCCATAGACTTCACTTTATCTTGGTGGGGAGTTCAAGGAAGGCACCCCACCAATCCTCTGGCATCCACCCTAAGTGAACCTCGGGGAATGAGGTTTTCCTGGGTAATTTTAGGATTACCCAATTTTGGACTTTACCCGCAACATATATACATGTGTGTATATATATATATATATATATATATATATATATATATATATATATATATATATATAAAATACATATGGTTTAGCACACCTTACAAAATTAATTTTGCGTAGTGGGTGGGATGCTGTAAACCAAGAAGATGGTTAGTCTTCGTTTAAATACAAATCCATATGGTTTAGCACACCTTACAAAATTATTTTTATTACTTCTTAGGGGTGCAGCCAGCAAAACCAAATAATTACACAAAATAGAATATTAGCACACATCCACTTTTACATTATCAAAACATTTTAAATATTGCAAAAATCACCTATACTTATATATTAAAATTGGGATGGCCATATTTTGCTTAAGCCAGTCACCAACTTACAAGGTGTCCCAATGTTGACTAATCCTAACAATAATCCTATATAAAGAAAAAAATATATAGAAAGCACTCTCCAGGTCTTGTACCATAACATTCAAATGTATTATATCAGTGATGTTTTGGTGATATTATCCCCATCCTCAGACCATGTAAAAAGTAAAACACATACCTGACTCTTTTATCCCTTCACCAATTCACCCAGCCAAAAAAACAAAAGTACCTTGGCGTCCTAGCCACACCATCGCCATGGTAACCAGCCACGGCGTCTCTAAAAAATGCAGGACAGCGTATTAATTACATAAATATATCAATAACATCTTTCAGCATTAATATGTTTCAAATGCATCTTTAAGACACATAACAGTCAAGACGATATAGCAATCAAAAACCCATAGCATGCTCAATATGTAAACTACAGGCTGAAGCGCATAATCTGTCTTGAAGGCAAGATCCGATACACTGAATCTAAAAGCTAGACTACAAGGGGAGAATCTACCTAAGTAAAAACTACATGAATATCCTATTCTTTACAGGTTCTATTTAATAATAGATCTATACTACAATTAAATTATCATTCTAGGGAGCAATGAATTAGAGGCCCTATATAGAAGACTATGAAAAAAGGGGGACAATGAAAAAAGGGTTTTTATAGGAAACAGTGCCAGTCAAGATGGGTATTCAAACCTCTGGGCACCAGAGTATCCAGATTGAATATCCATCTTGACTTGCACTGTAGCAACATCCTACCTCTATAGCCCCCTCTAATTGGAGGGGGAATGTGATCAATGATCACATATCTCAGGTCAGAGACGGTATGGACATTCATGGAAAAATGCCAAGCCATGGGTTGGAAGTACGATGATTGGCCATGCTTTTCCGAAGATCGTCTACAGTTTTCCTGACATAGAATAACCCACACGGACTTTGTAATAAATACATAATATGGGTCGTTGTGCAGGTTACTCTGTGTCGTATCTTGAACTTCTGATTTGTACCTGGATGGGTAAAGAATTTTGTGGTTAGGAGTCCATTACAAGTAGTGCAACCTGCACATTTGTAACATCCCAGTTTTACTTGTTGCAGCCATTAAGCTGTCTTGTAACTGGACACAGGATCAACTTTTACCAAAATGTCCCTGATGGATCGGGATCTTCTGTATCCCACTTTTGGATGTTGCATCTCTTTAAACGGTAAACTCTGATCAGATTCAATGATATGTCAATCTTATTTCACTAGATGGGTCAGTTCTCTTTTATCAGAAGTAAAACTCATGTTCTGGAAAGTCTCTAAGTGTTGTTGTATATGCTTCTCCTTATAGCCTCTTTGTAAGAACCTTGTTTTCATCTCAGTCAATTTGACCTGGGCCAATTGTGGTTCAGTATTGTTTTGTACTACTCTTTTAAATTGCGAGATAGGTAGTGCCTTTTTCAGAAATGGAGGATGGCAACTTGTCGCATTTAAGAGGGAATTCCTATCTGTTTCCTTCCTAAAGAGTGTTGTACAGATGTGATTCTCCTTCAAATACACTCTTAAATCCAGAAATCAACAGTTTGGTCACTGAATGTCATCTTAAATTGTAACGATAGCAAGGCTTTATTCAGTGGCACAAACCAAGCTTGGATTTTCTCTTCAGTCCCTTGCCACAGCAGGAACAGGTCATCTATATATCTCCTAAAATACTTGATCTTTTGGCACCTGAATAGATCAGTATCCCTCTCTTCAAACTGGGCCATATATAGGTTGGCATATAATAGGGCCACATTGGACCCCATTGCCATTCCCATCAGCTGTAGGTAGAAAGTCTATTCAAATTTAAAATAGTTCCTAGTCAGGCAGATTTCAAGTAGTTCTAGCAATAACTCCACCGGTGGTCCCACAAATGGGTAACAATTTAGCTGTTTTGCAATAGCCCTCAGCCCCTCTGTATGCGGTATCACAGTATATAAACTCACTACATCGAGTGTCACCTGTAATACTCTCTCTCTCTCTCTCTCTCTCTCTCTCTCTCTCTCTCTCTCTCTCTCTCTCTCTCTCTCTCTCCTTCAGACAAACTCTTGTCTTTTATAATATAGGATATATATATATATATATATATATATTTTTATATATACTATAGCCTTTAGCCTTTTCCATCAAAATACCTTTTCATATATTATATATATACCTGCCCTCATTCTTGGTGACTTCAACCTCCCTGTTGATAATCCCACTGCCTCCTCTGCAAAACAACTTCTGTAACTCACTTCTTCTTTCGGCCTGTCACAATGGACTGAGTCTCCCACTCACAAAGATGGTCACTCCCTTGATCTGATTTTCAGCTATCGTGGCACTATCTCAAACTTCACAAACTCACCTTTTCCTCTTTCTGACCACCACCTACTCACTTGTAACATTACCTCCCTCCCTACAACTCTACCTCCTTCTACCCCTCAGACTAAACTTCACAGAAGTATTAAGTCACTAGATCAGCAACAGCTCGCTAGCTCCCTTAACCCTCTTCTCTCTTCCATCCCCTCTTTTTCCTGTCCTGATAAAGCTATCTGCCACTATAACTCCACCCTTACATCGGACCTTGATAATCTGGCCCCACTTACCATAGCTCGGAAAACATACACTCATCCTCAGCCCTGGCATACTCCTCTGACACGGTACCTACGTTGATGTTCCCGTACTGCTGAGCGACACTGGAGGAAATCTCAGAGTTCTGCTGACTTTCTTCACTATAAATTAATCAATATTAAACTCTTACTACTACTACTATAAATTAATCAATATTAAACTCTTACTACTCTGCCCTTAATCTATATAAGCAACATTACTTCTCCGCTCTTATCTCTACTCTTTCTTCAAATTCAAAACGTCTGTTCTCCACATTCAATTATCTTCTCTGTCCACCCCCATTTCCCACCACAACTTTTCTCTCAGCTCAAGATTTTGCCAGCTACTTCAACAACAAAATCGACCCCGTTAGAAATGAAATCAGCTCTCAACATACTACCGATCTCCACCCCCTCAAAAGCTCACAATCATCCAAAACCCACATAGACATTTAGCTCTTTTGCTCCTGTTACAGAGGGAGAAGTTTCTGCCCTTAAACTATCCTCTCACCTCACTACCTCTCCCCTCAACCCCATTCCCTCACAACTACTCCCCTCCCTCTTCTACCCTTACCCCTATACTCACACATATCTTCAACCTCTCCCTCAGCACTGATATAGTTCCCACATCTCTTAAAAATGCATTAGTCACCAAGGATGGATTGGCCTACCAGGACACCAGGAGATTTCCTGGTGGGCTGTAGCAGCTGGGGCTGGAATGCTATAATATAATTCTGAAACAAAATACTGGGGGAAGGAGTATCCCAGTAATACGTGAGCACATTATACTGAGTAAACGGAAAATTGGGCTGGTCTCCAAATTTTCCAGGGCTGCTTTTTATTCCCAGTCCGGCCCTGTTAGTCACACCTATCTTCAAAAAACCTTCTTTCGATCCAACCTCCCCATCCAACTACCACCCTATTTCCCTACTCCCTCTTGCCTCAAAGCTTCTTGAAAAGCTAGTATATGCACGTCTATCCCATTTCCTTACATTAAACTCCCTCCTTGATCCACTGCAATCTGGATTTTGCCCCCTTCACTCAACAGAGCCAGCAATTGTTAAGGTTACCAACGACCTACTTACAGCAAAATCCAAAGGCCACTACTCTCTACTTATCCTCCTTGATCTGTCTGCAGCCTTTGATACTGTCGACCACCCTCTTTTGCTCCATACCCTCCAATCCTTTCTGTTGAGGTACTGCAAGGCTCTGTCCTCTGTCCCCTTCTCTTCTCAATCTACACGTCCTCATTAGGTTCCTTAATAAAGTTCCATGGGTTTCACTATCATCTGTATGCCGACGATACCCAAATCTTCCTCTCTGCACCAGAACTATCTCCTTCCTTGCTAACCCGTGTCACTAACTAACTAAATCTCTCCAAAACTGAGCACCTTATTTTCCCCCTTCTTCCAAAATCTCCACACCCCATGAGGCTTATTTATCAAAGGTCTGTCGGAACTGATCCGACAGTGCGGATCAGGTTTGACAGACATCGCTGAATGCGGAAAGCAATATGCTCTCCGTATTCAGCATTGCATCAGCAGCTCTTGGAAACTGCTGGTGCAATGCCGCCCCCTGCAGACTTGCGGCCAATCGGTCACCAGCAGGGGGGTGTGAATCAACCCCATCGTACTTGAGCGGGTTGAATTGTGGCGATCTCTGTCCGCCTCATCAGAGCAGGCGGACAGGTTATGGAGCAGCGGTCATAACTTGCGTTTCTGGCGAGTTTGAAGACTCGCCAGAAACACAGGCCCTCAAGCTCCATTCGGAGCTTGATAAATGGGCCTCCATGTCTCTATAACTGTTGATAACTCCATCATTACCCCAACCTCACATGCCCGATGTCTTGGGGTCACACTTGACTCAGATCTTTCTTTCACTCCTCTCATTCAGTCCTTGGCCAAAGCCTTCCGCTTCCACCTTAAAAACATCGCTAAAATCAGGCATTTCCTTACACAAGACACAACTAAGATTTGAATCCACTCTCTCATCCTTTCCCGCCTCGACTATTGCAACTCCATCCTCTCTGGTCTCCCTAGCTGCCCCATAGCTCCTTTACAATATATAATGAATGCCTCTGCCAGGCTTATCTTCCTTACACGTCGCTCTTCATCTGCCGCACCTCTCTGCCAATCCCTTCACTGGCTTCCTCTTGCATCCAGGATTAAACACAAAATTCTCACTCTGACTTATAAAGCCCTCAATTGCATTGTACCCCCATACATCTCAGACCTTGTGGTAGTTGGATATCAAAAAGCGCCTAACTAAAGGCTATGGGAAGTGGGTCTAGGTGACGGATATTTCTATCTGTCTATAAATGATGATTTCACTTATAAAAGTGACCGATGTAGAATTGTCCAATTTGCTATACTACATCTATAAGTGACCAGTGCAAAGTGGCTATGTTAGACAAATTTGGCTGGTTTATTTGACAATTACAATATTAAATATAAACAATCTAGTTAAACAATCTAGTTAAACATGGATCCATGTAGTAAAAGCATTTAAAAATGACGATCAATAATCATATTAAAATCACAATAAGTTGACAAATGTTCTGATTAAAATTACAGGAATTGAGTATGTAATATCACCAACCGGTTAGGGTCGTGAGATTGATTGTACAGTTCCTAGTTTTATCCTCTTCTTGAAGTGAAAAAATGTGAAAAAATAATGTTCTGTGATAAAAAATAACTATCTAGATAGTTAAAAATCCAAAATATTCAAAAATTAAAAACTGTTTAAAAATAATGTGTAAAAATAATAAATATCAAAAAGTGTCTTAGTGCTCTAATTTCCAAAAAACGTTTGTGAATGTGGAGTGTCCAAAAATAATAATAATAAAAATTGTGATCCAATATCCAATAAATTATATCCAATAAAATTGTATCCAATAAATTGTGTTCACTGTGTAATAAAGTAAATAGTGGCTGATGGAAATCCTCCCTCTGGGAAGCTCCTTAGTAGGTGATTGCTGTTTGTGTTTTATTCATGGGGTATTCGGTCTGTGATATAGACTCAATCCTTATATAAAACCTGCAAACAACAAAAATGACATAGTGCAATAATGCTACAAATGTGATAAATGCTACAAATGTGATACAATATATAATGAATGCCTCTGCCAGGCTTATCTTCCTTACACGTCGCTCTTCATCTGCCGCACCTCTCTGCCAATCCCTTCACTGGCTTCCTCTTGCATCCAGGATTAAACACAAAATTCTCACTCTGACTTATAAAGCCCTCAATTGCATTGTACCCCCATACATCTCAGACCTTGTCTTCAAATACTCTCCCTCCCAACCCCTTCGCTCCTCTCATGATCTCCCACTCTCCTCCTCTCTTGTTACCTCCTCACATTCCCATTTACAAGATTCTCCAGACTGGCTCACAACTTTTGGAACTCTCTGCCTCGCTCCTCAAGACTTTCCCCTAGTTTTAAAAGCTTCAAGTGCTCCCTGAAGACTCTACTATTCAGGGACGCATACAACCTAGACTAACTTTCTTATCTCCACTGCTATTCCCTTAAACCCCATAGCATGTAAGCCTATGAGCCCAGTTGTTTGTAGTCCACCTTCATAAGAGCTGACTACAACAGTTGCAACTCTCGGCAGGACCCTCTACCCATTTGATCCCTGTAATTGTTTTTATATACACCACCTATGTTCATAGCGCTGCGGAACCTGTTAGTGCTCTACAAATAACTGATAATAATAATAATATACCTTTAAACCCTTATATAAACATTTTTATTAATTTGGTGCACATTTTTTGTAATTGTTTCACTTTATGCTAAGTCTCCACTATCGCAAACCCGACACGTGCTAAATTTCAACTTGTAATATGCGCGCCACTTGTAATCTTGTGTAGCCCACAGCCTTTAAAGGGCAAATTTACACCACACACACAGTCTTACTGGGACAGATCACAGTATAAGCACACACAACCTGGCCTACGCTCAAAATCAAAAAGGGGCAAAAACACACACAATGCACACAGTCTTAAAGGGACAGTCTTAAACAGAAAAGACACTCACACTCACACAATGTACACAGCCTTTAAAGTGCAACTTACACCACATGTACACACTCTTAATGGTTGAGGCACACACATTCCCAAAGCACTTACATGGTTTAAAGGAATTGTTCATAGTAAACACACTTAAACAGAAAGTTAAAGGCATTCATACACATTCTTTAAGAGATAGCTTATGGCATTTAAACACAGCAGTGAGCTGTCCCTTTTAGTCTGTGTGTGTTTCATGAGTAGGCCCTTTAAGTCTGTGTGCATATGTGTTTGTGTGCTATGAGCTGTTCTTTTAAAGGGACAGTCTAGTCAGATTTAAACTTTCATGATTCAGATATTGCATGTAATTTTTTCAACTATCAACCCTGCTCTACTGTGTGCAATAGAGTTAAACACACAGTAGAAGCTCCACTTGGGACTAGTGGTGCACTGCTGATCCCAAGTGCAATCTGCCACTGATCCAATGAGCAGCACTAGTTGCACATCTAAGTTGTGCAACTAGCGCTGCTGATTGGCTCAGCAGCGAGTTCTGCTCTGGACTAGCAGTGCACCATGGGTCCCAAGCAGAACTTCTACTGTGTGCACTGTGTGATTATGCCAGCCATTTTTTAAAGACTGTCACATAGATTACGAGTTTTGCGTTAACAGGGGTGCGGTGCTAACGAGCAGTTTATGCTCACCGCTCACCTACAGAAAGCGCTGGTATTAAAGGATTTTACAAACCCAGAGTTAGCCGCAGAAAAGTGAGCGGAGAGCAAAATTTAGCTCCACATCTCACCTCAATACCAGCGCTGCTTACGGTAGAGGTGAGCTGGCTAAACTTGCTTGTGCACGATTTCCCCATAGGAATCAATGGGGGAGAGCCGGCTGGAAAAAAAAACTAACACCTGCAAAAAAGCAGCGTAAAGCTCCTAACGCAGCCCCATTGATTCCTATGGGGAAATAAAAGTTATGTCTACACCTAACACCCTAACATGAACCCCGAGTCTAAACACCCATAATCTTACACTTATTAACCTTATTAACCGGGGGATCTGCCGCCCCAGACATCACCGACACCTACATTATATGTATTAACCCCTAATCTGCTGCCCCCAACATCGCCGAACCCTACATTTTATGTATTAACCCCTACTCTGCCGCCCCCAATGTCGCGGCCACCTACCTACACTTATTAACCCCTAATCTGCCGTCCCCAACGTCGCTGCCACTATATTAAAGTTCTTAACCCCTAAACCTAAGTCTAACCCTAACCCTAACCTCCCCTAACTTAAATATAATTTAAATAAATCCAAATAAAATTACTACAATTAACTAATGCCTAGATTTAGAGTTCTGCGGTAGCCGTCAAAAGCAGCGTTAAGGGGTCCTAACGCTGCTTTTGGCCGCCCACTGGTATTTAGAGTCAGCCAGGAAAGGGTCTAACGCTCACTTTCCAGCCGCAACTTTTCCATACCGCAGATCCCCTTACGCCAATTGCGTATCCTATCTTTTCAATGGGATCTTCCTAACGCCGGTATTTAGAGTCTTGGCTGAAGTGAGCAGTAGACCCTCTACCGACAAGACTCCAGCTGCAGAAAAAAGTCAGTAGTTAAGAGCTTTATGGGCTAACGCCGGTTTATAAAGCTCTTAACTACTGTGCTCTAAAGTACACTAACACCCATAAACTACCTATGTACCCCTAAACCGAGGTCCCCCCACATCGCCGCCACTATAATAAATATTTTTAACCCCTAATCTGCCGACTGCACACCGCCGCCACCTACATTATACCAATGAACCCCTAATCTGCTGCCCCTAACATCGCCGACACCTACATAATATTTATTAACCTCTAATCTGCCCCCCCCCAACGTCGCTGCTACCTTACCTACACTTATTAACCCCTAATCTGCCGACCGGACCTCGCCGCTACTCTAATAAATGTATTAACCCCTAAAGCTAAGTCTAACCCTAACCCTAACACCCCCCTAAGTTAAATATAATTTTAATCTAACGAAATAAATTAAATATTTATTTCCTATTTAAAACTAAATACTTACCTGTAAAATAAACCCTAATATAGCTACAATATAACGAATAATTATATTGTAGCTATTTTAGGATTTATATTTATTTTACAGGCAACTTTGTATTTATTTAAACTAGGTACAATAACTATTAAATAGTTATTTACTATTTAATAGCTACCTAGTTAAAATAATTACAAAATTACCTGTAAAATAAATCCTAACCTAAGTTACAATTAAACCTAACACTACACTATCAATAAATAAATTAAATCAATTAACTACAATTACCTACAATTAAATAAATTAAACTAAATTACAAAAAAAACAAACACTAAATTACAAAAAATAAAAAAGATTACAAGAATTTTAAGCTAATTCTCTAAGCCCCCTAATAAAATAAACAAGCCCCCCAAAATAAAAAAAATTCCCTACCCTAATCTAAATTAAAAAAGTTAACAGCTCTATTACCTTACCAGCCCTTAAAAGGGCTTTTTGTGGGGCATGCCCCAAATAAATCAGCTCTTTTGCCTATGAAAAAAAAACACAATACCACCCACTAACATTACAACCCATCACCCACATACCCCTACTCTAACCCAAACCCCCTTAAATAAACCTAACACTACCCCCCTGAAGATCTCCCTACCTTGAGCCGTGTTCACCCAGCCGGGCACTGATGGACCAAAAGAGGGCAAACACTTCCTACGTCTGCACCTAACACTCTAACATGTACCCCGAGTCTAAACACCCCTAACCTTACACTTATTAACCCCTATTCTGCCGCCCCCGCTATCGCTGACCCCTGCATATTATTATTAACCCCTAATCTGCTGCTCCGTAAACCGCCGCTACTTACATTATCCCTATGTACCCCTAATCTGCTGCCCCTAACACCGCCGACCCCTATATTATATTTATTAACCCCTAATCTGCCGCCCACAACGTCGCCTCCACCTGCCTACACTTATTAACCCCTAATCTTCCGACCGGACCGCACCGCTATTATAATAAAGTTATTAACCCCTAATCCGCCTCACTAACCCTATAATAAATAGTATTAACCCCTAATCTGCCCTCCCTAACATCGCCGACACCTAACTTCAAACATTAACCCCTAATCTGCCGACTGGAGCTCACCGCTATTCTAATAAATGTATTAACCCCTAAAGCTAAGTCTAACCCTAACACTAACACCCCCCTAACTTAAATATAATTTAAATCTAACGAAATTAATTAACTCTTATTAAATAAATTATTCCTATTTAAAGCTAAATACTTACCTGTAAAATAAATCCTAATATAGCTACAATATAAATTGTAATTATATTATAGCAATTTTAGGATTAATATTTATTTTACAGGTAACTTTGTAATTATTTTAACCAGGTACAATAGCTATTAAATAGTTAATAACTATTTAATAGCTAAAATAGTTAAAATAATTACAAAATTACCTGTAAAATAAATCCTAACCTAAGTTACAATTAAACCTAACACTACACTATCAATAAATTAATTAAATAAAATACCTACAATTACCTACAATTAAGCCTAACACTACACTATCAATAAATTAATTAAATACAATATCTACAAATAAATACAATGAAATAAGCTAACTAAAGTACAAAAAATAAAAAAATATTTACAAACATCAGAAAAATATTACAACAATTTTAAACTAATTACACCTACTCTAAGCCCCCTAATAAAATAACAAAGACCCCCAAAATAAAAAAATGCCCTACCCTATTCTAAATTACTAAAGTTCAAAGCTCTTTTACCTTACCAGCCCTGAACAGGGCCCTTTGCGGGGCATGCCCCAAAGAATTCAGCTCTTTTGCCTGTAAAAAAAAACATACAATACCCCCCCCCAACATTACAACCCACCACCCACATACCCCTAATCTAACCCAAACCCCCCTTAAATAAACCTAACACTAAGCCCCTGAAGATCTTCCTACCTTGTCTTCACCTCACCGGGTATCACACCGATCCATCCTGGCTCAGATATCTTCCTCTAAGCCCAAGCGGGGGCTAGACATCCATCATCCGACGGCTGAAGAAGTCCAGAAGAGGCTCCAAAGTCTTCATCCTATCCGGGAAGAAGAGTAGATCCGGACCGGCAACCATCTTCTTCCAAGCGGGAAACTTCTATCTTCATCCGATGAGGACCGGCTCCATCTTGAAGACCTCCACCGCGGACCCATCTTCTTCCGATGACGACTTCCCGACGAATGACGGTTCCTTTAAGGGACGTCATTCAAGATGGCATCCCTCGAATTCCGATTGGCTGATAGGATTCTATCAGCCAATCGGAATTAAGGTAGGAAAATTCTGATTGGCTGATGGAATCAGCCAATCAGAATCAAGTTCAATCCAATTGGCTGATTCAATCAGCCAATCAGATTGAGCTCGCATTCTATTGGCTGTTCCGATCAGCCAATAGAATGCAAGCTCAATCTGATTGGCTGATCGGATCAGCCAATCGGATTGAACTTGATTCTGATTGGCTGATTCCATCAGTCAATCAGAATTTTCCTACCTTAATTCCGATTGGCTGATAGAATCCTATCAGCCAATCGGAATTCGAGGGACGCCATCTTGGATGACGTCCCTTAAAGGAACCGTCATTCGTCGGGAAGTCGTCGTCGGAAGAAGATGGGTCCGCGGTGGAGGTCTTCAAGATGGAGCCGGTCCTCATCGGATGAAGATAGAAGATGCCGCTTGGAAGAAGATGGTTGCCGGTCCGGATCTACTCTTCTTCCCGGATAGGATGAAGACTTTGGAGCCTCTTCTGGACTTCTTCAGCCGTCGGATGATGGATGTCTAGCCCCCGCTTGGGCTTAGATGAAGATTTCGGAGCCAGGAACGATCGGTCATACCTGGCATGGTGAAGACAAGGTAGAAAAATCTTCAGGGGCTTAGTGTTAGGTTTATTTAAGGGAGGTTTGGGTTAGATTAGGGGTATGTGGGTGGTGGGTTGTAATGTTGGGGGGGGGGGGTATTGTATGTTTTTTTTTACAGGCAAAAGAGCTGAATTCTTTGGGGCATGCCCCGCAAAGGGCCCTGTTCAGGGCTGGTAAGGTAAAAGAGCTTTGAACATTAGTAATTTAGAATAGGGTAGGGCATTTTTTTATTTTGGGGGGCTTTGTTATTTTATTAGGGGGCTTAGAGTAGGATTAATTAGTTTAAAATTGTTGTAATATTTTTCTGATGTTTGTAAATATTTTTTTATTTTTTGTAACTTAGTTCTTTTTATTTTTTGTACTTTAGTTAGCTTATTTCATTGTATTTATTTGTAGATATTTTATTTAATTAATTTATTGATAGTGTAGTGTTAGGTTTAATTGTAGGTAATTGTAGGTATTTTATTTAATTAATTTATTGATAGTGTAGTGTTAGGTTTAATTGTAACTTAGGTTAGGATTTATTTTACAGGTAATTTTGTAATTATTTTAACTATTTTAGCTATTAAATAGTTATTAACTATTTAATAGCTATTGTACCTGGTTAAAATAATTACAAAGTTACCTGTAAAATAAATATTAATCCTAAAATAGCTATAATATAATTATCATTTATATTGTAGCTATATTAGGGTTTATTTTACAGGTAAGTATTTAGCTTTAAATAGGAATAATTTATTTAATAAGAGTTAATTTATTTCGTTAGATTGAAATTATATTTAATTTAGGGGGGTGTTAGTGTTAGGGTTAGACTTAGCTTTAGGGGTTAATCCATTTATTAGAATAGCGGCGAGATTCGGTCGGCAGATTAGGGGTTAATAATTGAAGTTAGGTGTCGGCGATGTTAGGGAGGGCAGATTAGGGGTTAATACTATTTATTATAGGGTTATTGAGGCGGGAGTGAGGCGGATTAGGGGTTAATAACTTTATTATAGTAGCGGTGAGATCCGCTCGGCCAATTAGGGGTTAATAAGTGTAGGCAGGTGGAGGCGACGTTGAGGGGGGCAGGTTAGGGGTTAATAAATATAATATAGGGGTCGGCGGTGTTAGGGGCAGCAGATTAGGGGTACATAGCTATAATGTAGCTGGCGGCGGCGTGCGGACGGCAGATTAGGGGTTAATAAGTGTAGGTAGCTGGCGGCGACGTTGAGGGGGGCAGGTTAGGGGTTAATAAATATAATATAGGGGTCGGCGGTGTTAGGGGCAGCAGATTAGGGGTACATAAGGATAACGTAGGTGGCGGTCGGCAGATTAGGGGTTAAAAAAATGTAATCGAGTGGCGGCGATGTGGGGGGACCTCGGTTTAGGGGTACATAGGTAGTTTATGGGTGTTAGTGTACTTTAGAGCACAGTAGTTAAGAGCTTTATGAACCGGCGTTAGCCCAGAAAGCTCTTTACTACTGACTACTCACTTCAGACACGACTCTAAATACCGGAGTTAGGAAGATCCCATTGAAAAGATAGGATACGCAATTGACGTAAGGGGATCTGCGGTATGGAAAAGTCGCGGCTGAAAAGTGAGCGTTAGACCCTTTCCTGACTGACTCCAAATACCGGCGGTAGCCTAAAACCAGCGTTAGGAGCCTCTAACGCTGGTTTTCACGGCTACCGCCAAACTCCAAATCTAGACCTATGATAGCTACAATATAACTAACTACAGTGTAGCTAGCTTAGGATTTATTTTTATTTTACAGGCAACTTTGTGTTTATTTTAACTAGGTAGAATAGTTATTAAATAGTTATGAACGATTTAATAGCTACCTAGTTAAAATAAAGACAAATTTACCTGTAAAATAAAACCTAACCTAAGTTACAATAACACCTAACAGTACACTACAATTAAATTATTTCCCTAAATTGACTACAATTAAATACAATTAAATAAAATTATCTAAAGTACGAAAAAAACAAACACTAAATTACAGAAAATAATAAAATAATTACAAGTTTTTAAAACTAATTACACCTAATCTAATCCCCCCAATAAAATAAAAAAGCCCCCCAAAATAATAAAAAGCCCTACCCTATATTAAATTACAAATAGCCCTTAAAAGGGCCTTTGTGCGGGGCATTGTCACAAAGTAATCAGCTCTTTTACCTGTAAAAAAAAGTACAATACCCCCCCAACATTAAAACCTACGACCCACACACCCAACCCTACTCTAAAACCCACCCAATCCCCCCTTAATAAAACCCTAACACTAACCCCTTAAAGATCACCCTACCTTGAGAAGTCTTCAACCAACCGGGCCGAAGTCTTCAACGAAAACGGGCGAAGTGGTCCTCCAGACGGGCAGAAGTCTTCATCTAAGCCGGGAAGAAGAGGTCCACCAGACAGGCAGAAGTCTTCATCCAGACGGCATCTTCTATCTTCAGAGCAGGTCCATCTTCAAGACATCCGACGCAGAGCATCCTTCCTGGCCGAAGACTACCCGACGAATGAAGGTTCCTTTAAGTGACGTCATCCAAGATGGCGTCCCTTCAATTCCGATTGGCTGATATAATTATATCAGCCAATCGGAATTAAGGTAGGAAAAATCATATTGGCTGATTGGAACAGCCAATAGAATGCGAGCTCAATCATATTGGCTGTTCTAATCAGCCAATCGGAATTGAAGGGACGCCGTTTGGATGAAGACTTCTGCCCATCTGGTGGACCTCTTCTTCCCGGCTTGGATGAAGACTTCTGCCCGTCTGGAGGACCACTTCGCCCGGCTTCGTTGAGGACCCGGTTGGGTGAAGACTTCTCAAGGTAGGGTGGTGATCTTCAAGGGGTTAGTGTTAGGTTTTATTAAGGGGGGATTGGGTGTGTTTTAGAGTAGGGTTGGGTGTGTGGGTGGTGGGTTTTAATGTTGGGGGGATATTGTACTTTTTTTTACAGGTAAAAGAGCTGATTACTTTGGGGCAATGCCCCGCAAAAGGCCCTTTTAAGGGCTATTTGTAATTTAGTATAGGGTAGGGCTTTTTATTATTTTGGGGGGCTTTTTTATTTTATTAGGGGGATTAGATTAGGTGTAATTAGTTTTATTTTATTATTTTCTGTAATTTAGTGGGGGGGTTTTCGTACTTTAAATAATTTTATTTAATTGTATTTAGGGAATTAATTTAATTGTAGTGTAGTGTTAAGTGTTATTGTAACTTAGGTTAGGTTTTATTTTACAGGTAAATTTGTCTTTATTTTAACTAGGTAGCTATTAAATAGTTAATAACTATTTAATAACTATTCTTCCTAGTTAAAATAATCACAAAGTTGCCTGTAAAATTAAAATAAACCCTAAGCTAGCTACAATGTAACTATTAGTTATATTGTAGCTATCTTACGCCTAGATTACGAGTTTTTGTCGGTAAGGCTGAGCGGTGCTTACAAGCCTTTTTTTCTTACCGCTCACTTAAGCCAACGCTGGAATTACAAGTTTTCTGCAAGCCGGCATTAGCCTCAGAAAAGTGAGCGTTGAGCAAAATTTAGCTCCACATCTCACTGTAATAGCAGCGCTGCTTACGGTAGCGGTAAGCTGGCAAAACGTGCTTGTGCACAATTTCCCCATAGGAAACAATGGGGCTGAGCTGGCTGTAAAAAAAACTAACACCTGCAAAAAAGCAGCGTTCAGCTCCTAACGCAGCCGCATTGATTCCTATGGGGAAATTAATTTTATGTCTGCACCTAACACCCTAACATGAACCCTGAGTCTAAACACCCCTAATCTTACACTTATTAACCCCTAATCTGCCACCACCGACATCGTTGCCACCTACATTATATTATTAACCCCTAATCTGCCGCTCCGGACACCGCCGCCACCTACATTATACTTATGAACCCCTAATCTACTGCCCCCAACATCGATGCAACTATAATAAATGTATTAACCCTAACCCTAACACCCCCCTAACTTAAATATAATTTAAATACATCTAAATAAATTTACTACAATTAAATACATTTATTTTACAGGCAACTTTGTATTTATTTTAACTAGGTAGAATAGTTATTAAATAGTTATTAACTTTTTAATAACTTCCTAGTTAAAATAAGTACAAATTTACCTGTAAAATAAATCCTAACCTAAATTACAATTACACCTAACACTACACTATCATTAAACTAATTACCTAAATGACCTACAATTAATTACAATTAAATTAAATAAACTAAATTACGGAAAACCCCCCCACTAAATTACAGAAAATAAAAAAGAATTACAAGAATTTTAAACTAATTACACTTAATCTAATCCCCCTAATAAAATAAAAAAGCACCCCAAAATAATAAAATTCACTACCCTATACTAAATTACAAATAGCCCTTAAAAGGGCCTTTTGCGGGGCATTGCCCCAAAGTAATCAGCTCTTTCACCTGTAAAAAAAAAAATACAATACCCCCCCAACATTAAAACCCACCACCCACACACCCAACCCTACTCTAAAACCCACCCAATCCCCCTTTAAAAAAACCTAACACTACCCCCTTGAAGATCACCCTACCTTGAGATGTCTTCACCCAGCCGGGCACAAGTGGTCCTCCAGAGGGTCCGAAGTCTTCATCCTATCCGGCCAGAAGAGGACCTATCAGCCAATCGGAATTAAGGTAGGAAAAATCCTATTGGCTGATGCAATCAGCCAATAGGATTGACCTCGCATTCTATTGGCTGATTGGAACAGCCAATAGAATGCAAGCTCAATCCTATTGGCTGATTGGATCAGCCAATCAGATTGAACTTCAATCCTATTGGCTGATTGCATCAGCCAATAGGATTTTTCCTACCTTAATTCCGATTGGCTGATAGGATTCTATCAGCCAATCGGAATTCAAGGGACGCCATCTTGGATAACATCACTTAAAGGACCAGTCATTCAGTCGTCGGCCGTCGGATGAAGAGGATGCTCCGCATCAGATGTCTTGAAGATGGACCCGCTCCGGAAGGATGAAGATAGAAGATTCCGCCTGGATGAAGGCTTCTGCCAGTCTGTAGGTCCTCTTCTGGCTGGATAGGATGAAGACATCGGACCCTCTGGAGGACCACTTGTGCCCGGCTAGGTGAAGACGTCTCAAGGTAGGGTAATCTTCAAGGGGGTAGTGTTAGGTTTTTTTTAAGGGGGGATTGGGTGGGTTTTAGAGTAGGGTTTGGTGTGTGGGTGGTGGGTTTTAATACTTTAAGAAAAGTCCGGAGCCGCAGCAAAAGTTAATTCTCTTTATTAACCATAAAACAGGATAGGTAACATAACGACAAAAGACATGCCCTTCAGTGAATGAATAAGCTTACGCGTTTCGGCATATTAGCCGTACTCATAGCTCTCATAATCCCTTACAACTGATGAGCTTAATAAAGGGTGTAAAAACATTGGATTGGCTGGAGGGCATTGATCAGTTTAACTCTTGCTTAGCTGTTAAACCTATTGTTAGTATCTAAACATAATTAAACTGTTACCAAATATTTAACCTATGAACATCAGGACTTACTCATGCTAGAGGACATTTGCTGACATGTATAATACCGGTATAAACTATTGCATTATATTAAAATGTTGCATTTTAGAATTAGGGGATAGATTGAGTACCCAATATTAGTGTGCATTAATAAGCTCTTGCTTATTATTTATTTAATTGTGGATATTAATTTATTTTAATCTTCAAAAAATTGTATCATAATTTAAATACTCTATGATCATTACTACCAATGTATTGGCATTGAATGAATGAAACAATATAGGAGGTAATATTAATAAACCACAATAATGTAATATATTGAAAATTCAAGTGTATAATTGCTAAATGTTTGGAAAATTCCCAAACCATACCTAAAGCAATTGTGATCAATTGATAACTTGAACCTAAATAAGGGTAATAAGTATTACACAGTAGCTTCACTTCTACCCAGTGTAGTACACCCCTAATACCAATGGTTAATTAGGTCATAGGCTGAATTTAATCCTGTAGGATATCTAGTCCTCAATTGAAATATCCAAAACACCTCCCTTTTTGCAAGTGCTGCCCCCCCCCCCCTTCGTCCAGGATCAACATATTCTATTATAGTCCATTTAAAATGTGAATTGTCTTTATTATGGACTAATTTGAAATGCTGAACGAGTGGGGTGGTCAGGGACCCAGCCCTGATATCAGAGAGGTGTTCTCGGATGCATACTCTGGTCTCCCTTGTAGTCATCCCTACATACTGTAGGTTACAGGTCTCACAGCCTGCTAAATATACTGAAAATCTGCTTCTACAATTCATACACTTTTTGTGCCTGTAGGTTTTATTAGTAGCACTACATCTGAAACCTTCACCCACCAGCAAATGTTCACACGCTTTGCATGTGATATTGCTGCATCTGAATACTCCTTTAAACCTAAGCTCTTTTATTCAGCAATTTCTCTCTATTAGAGAAAAACACCTCTTTCCTAGCTTTGGTAATTTCATAGGGCCTATATCCTGTCTTTTTGAGGCGATCAGATAATTGATCAGCGTGTGTTTCATATTGGTCCACATTACTACAATTTCTCTTGAGTCTAGTGAATTGACCCTTCGCCACTGACCTAAACACCTGTCTTGGATGACTGCTCCTGGCGTGGAGGAGCGTATTGCCCGATATTGGCTTCCTGTAGACTTCAGTTTCAATCCCGACATTGAAAATCCCAGTTAGGGTGAGATCCAAAAAATTGATCTTTGCTCTGTTGAGTTCAAATGTAAATTCCAAGCCAATGTCGTTATTGTTAAGCCATCCCACAAACGCCTTGGCATCAATTTCAGTGCCCCTCCACACCAGGAGCAAGTCATCAATATAGCGTTTGCAAAACTGTCCCCTGAAGGGGTTCTCATCCCCATAGATGCGGGACAGCTCCCACCACCCCATGAAGAGGTTGGCGAACGAGGGCGCAAATTTGGCACCCATAGCTGTCCCGCATCTCTGGAGATAAAACACCCCCTCAAAGGTGAAATAATTATGTGTCAGTAGGTACTGTACAATCCTTAACACATACGTGACCAATTCATCAGAAAAGCCAGCATCCCTTTGTAAAAAGAATTCAATGGCCATTAGGCCCTTCTCGTGCTGTATTGAGGTGTACAGTGCCTTGACGTCATATCTATTTCCTCCCAATTATAATTCTCCATAAGTTTTACGACATGTGTTGTGTCTTGTAAAAAACTCGTGAGACCCCCTACCAGTGGCTGCAGTATACTGTCCACCCACTGTGAAACCCTTTACAAGAGTGATCCTATACCACTCACGATAGGTCTACCTGTGCCCCTTCCTCTTCCTCGTGACCTATTATAGGTTCTACGACCTTCCGATCTATCCCTCCTATTCCAAATAAATATCCTATTGTTATCATAGTCAGATTGATCTCTTAGATATTTATTATGTTTAGTAGTAATAAGCAATAGCTTAGTTTCCGCTAGAGTCTTCTGTAGAATCCCATCATATTTAGGGTATTCTAATGCATTTTTCCTAAGATTTAACTCTATTTGTAAGGTCTCAATCTGTTGATTAATTACATTAAGTGATTTAGTTTTATAGTTGACCAAAAGTAGCATCAAATGTAGTGAGCAATCTGAAAGAATTATATTCCATTCATTTATAAATTCCCGGTCTTCTGTTTGAAAGGTGGGAAATTTATTAACCCTCAACCCTCATTTTAAGCTCATGATATTTATTGAGGGTCATTATATCCCATCTCAATTTACTTTCCTTGAGGAGTAGAAATTCCATCTCCTCAAACAATTTAGCTAGTGTGAATTTAGACCTATCAGTGCAGAATACTTCTTCTAAATCCAGAGTACTATTATCTCTTTCTTGAAAAGTTTTCAGAGTGAAAAATTCACCTCCTTCATTTGTGACTGCCACCTCCATGATTAGCCTCTCTTTTCTGTGTGGTTCTTTAAATATTTATTAGAGTAAGTATAATGTATTACACCCCCTATACCTTTATATACCGGATATAATTAGAACACCATGTAGCCAGTGTTATCCTGATTTAGTCAAATATACTCTGTAAATGCTGGTTTCACCAGCTGCTAATTAAGTAAATATAACTGATCCTAATCCCTATAATTAAGTTGTAGGAAAGTATACACAATCTTATACAATATACAATAATATAACAATAATCACATTCTTTGGTTGAATCACAGAATTGAAATAGCAATATAACCACATTGAAAATTAGAAATTAAATCCAAGCACAATATACAGTGTCCCAGAAGTGTCTTTGTAGTCGTATAAATATTCAAAAACACTATAATCAAATCTATTAACCGTCAAGCAGCCCAGGTGGGGGCAAGATAATGTGCATACTAAAACGTCATCAAAGAGTGAAAAAGCAGTCAATCTGCATACGTCATCCTGACATATACACTAAACTTATATATCCCAAACTTTTCAATGGAGATCAAAATGTGAAGCTTGATGTATTTTTGACTGAAGCAATCGAGTCCCCTGCTGACGGATTAGATTTTCAAAGAAAATATGAAAGACCTTTTGTATTTATGTCTTTAGTGATGCTTTGGAAGGATATTAGATAGCACATCCCAAGCAGAGCAGTGTTATGATGATTAGTATGACAGACTAAGATATCCGTTGGTACTAGACCTCGTAATGTCCTGAACAAAAAGTAAGACCTGATATGTGGGATAGTGAAATCCCTAACATGCCTGTAATAATTATGCTAAAGCACTTGTCCCAGTCCAAAAAATTTGTTCTGTCCACAATGAAATGACTGCAAGAAAAAAGTGAATCCGTACACTGGTCTGGAGGTCCTCTTCTGGCCGGATAGGATGGAGACTTCTGACCCTCTGGAGGACCACTTGTGCCCAGCTGGGTGAAGACATCTCAAGGTAGGGTGATCTTCAAGGGGGTAGTGTTAGTTTTTTTTAAGGGGGGATTGGGTGGGTTTTAGAGTAGGGTTGGGTGTGTGGGTGGTGGGTTTTAATGTTGGGGGGTATTGTATTTTTTTTTACAGGTGAAAGAGCTGATTACTTTGGGGCAATGCCCCACAAAAGGCCCTTTTAAGGGCTATTTGTAATTTAGTATAGGGTAGGGAATTTTATTATTTTGGGGGGCTTTTTTATTTTATTAGGGGGATTAGAGGTGTAATTAGTTTAAAATTCTTTTTTTATTTTCTGTAATTTAGTGTTTTTTTTTTGTAATTTAGTTTACTTAATTTAATTGTAATTAATTGTAGGTAGTTTAGGTAATTTATTTAATTAATTTAATGATAGTGTAGTGTTAGGTGTAATTGTAATTTAGGTTAGGAATTATTTTACAGGTAAATTTGTACTTATTTTAACTAGGAAGTTATTAAGTAGTTAATAACTATTTAATAACTATTCTACCTAGTTAAAATAAATACAAAGTTGCCTGTAAAATAAATATAAATCCTAAGCTAGCTACAATGTAACTATTAGTTATATTGTAGCTAGCTTAGGGTTTATTTTATCGGTAAGTATTTAGTTTTAAATAGGATTAATTTATTTAATGGTAGTAAACTTATTTCGTTTTATTTAAATTATATTTAAGTTAGGGGGTGTTAGGGTTAGGGTTAGACTTAGGTTTAGGGGTTAATAAATTTAATATAGTAGCGGCGATGTTGGGGTTGGCAGATTAGGGGTTAATAAATGTAGGTAGGTGTTGGCGATGTTAGAGACGGCAGATTAGGGGTCAATAAAATTTAACTAGTGTTTGCGAGGCGGCAATTTAGGGGTTAATAAATTTATTAAAGTGGCGGCGATGTCCGGTCAGCAGATAAGGGGTTAAACATTTTAGTTAAGTGTTTCTGATGTAAGGGGGGTCCTCGGTTTAGGGGTTAATAGGTAGTTTATGGGTTTTAGTGTACTTTTTAGCACTTTAGTTAAGAGCTTTATGTTCTGGCGTTAACCCATAAAACTCTTAACTACTGACTTTAAAATGCGGTAGGAGTCTTGCCAGGAGAGGGTCTACCGCTCCCTTTTTCAGGTTCTCGTAATACCGGCGTTAGGAAAATCCCATTAAAAAGATAGGATACGCAATTGACGTAAGGTGATTTGCGGTATGCTAAAATCACAGAAAAAAAGTGAGCGGTAGACCCTCTCCTGTCTGACTCGTAATACCAGCGGGCATTAAAAAGCAGCGTCGGGACCCCTCAACGCTGCTTTTTAAGGCTAACGCAAGACTCGTAATATTTTATAGGTAAGTATTTAGTTTTAAATAGGAATAATTTAGTTAATTGTAGTAATTTTATTTAGATTTATTTATTTCAATTATATTTAAGTTAGGGGGGTTAGGGTTAGTGTTAGACTTAGGTTTAGGGGTTAAGAACTTTAATATAGTGGCAGCGACGTTGGGGGCGGCAGATTAGGGGTTAATA
The DNA here is from genome assembly GCF_027579735.1 of Bombina bombina. Classification (NCBI taxonomy): domain Eukaryota; kingdom Metazoa; phylum Chordata; class Amphibia; order Anura; family Bombinatoridae; genus Bombina; species Bombina bombina. Next base: position 336,972,140 of record NC_069499.1, on the reverse strand, counting down.
AATGTAGGTAGGTGGCGGCGATGTTAGGGACGGCATATTAGGGGTTAATAAAATGTAACTAATGTTTGTGAGGCAGGAGTGCGGCGGTTTAGGGGTTAATATATTTATTATAGTGGCAGCGATGTCCAGTTCGGCAGATTAGGGGTTAAAATATTTATTATAGTGTTTGCAATGTGGGGGGCCTCGGTTTAGGGGTTAATATGTAGTTTATGGGTGTTAGTGTGCTACGGCGTTAGACCATAAAACTCTTAACTACTGACTTTTAAATGTGGTACCAGGCTTGACAGGAGAGGGTCTACCGCTCACTTTTTGGAAGACTCGTAATACCGGCGCTATGCAAGTCCCATTGAAAAAATAGGATACGCAATTGATGTAAGTGGATTTGCGGTATTTTCGAGTCTGGACAAAAAAGTGAGCGGTACACCTGTACCTGCAAGACTCGTAATACCAGCGGGCGTTAAAAAGCAGCGTTGGGACCTCTCAACGCTGCTTTTTAAGGCTAACGCAAGACTCGTAATCTAGCCGTGTGTGTGCAATGCATGATGTTAGATGTTCAGTTAAAGGGACATTTCTTTCATGATTTAGAAAGTGCATGCATGTTTAAACAACTTTCCAGTTTGCTTCATTCTCTTGATATCCTTAGTTAAGAAGCATATCTAAATAGGCTCAGTAGCTGCTGATTGATGGCTGCACATAGATGCTTCGTGATTGGCTTACCCATGTGCATTGCTATTTCTTCAACAAAGGATATCTAAAGAATGAAGAAAATTAGATAATAGAAGTATATTGGAATGTTGCTTAAAATTGCATTCTCTATCTGGATCATAAAAGAAAAATGTTGGGTTTCATGTCCCTTTAAATCTGCATGCACTTTGTGTGTGTGAGTGTACTATTAAGACAGTGTGTGTGCGGTGTGAACTGTTCTTTTAAGACTGTATTTGGTGTGCTTTAAAGCTGTGTGCATTGTGTGGGTCTGTCTGTTCCTAATCTTAAAGGGACATGAAACCCAAATATTTTTCAGATAGAACATGTGATTTCAAACAACTTTACAATTTACTTCTATTATCTAATTTATTTTGTTCACTTTGTATCCTTTGTTGAAGGAGCAGCAATGCACTACTGGTTTCTAACTGAACACATGGGTGAGCCAATGACTATCAGTATATATATGCATCCACCAATCAGCAGCTAGAATCTAGGTTCTTTGCTGCTCCTGAGCTTACCTAGATCAAACTTGCAGCAAAGCATAACAAGAGAAGGAAGCAAAATAAATAATATAAGTAAATTGGAAAGTTGTTTAAAATTGTATGCTCTGTCTGAATCACAAAAGAAAAATTTGGGGTTTCATGTCCCTTTAAGGACCAGCTAACACATAGCTTTATAAGAGATAGGGCTTCAGGTAATTGGCTTACGGATATGAAGGGGTTTAAGTAATTGTGCAGGTTGTAGTAATATCCCCAATGCAGAGAAGAAAAATAGGATTTTTTTTTCCATTCAAAAGACAGGAAGAAAAAAATATAACATTGATCAATATATAGTAAATATATAGTTATAACTCTTAATCTGTAGTTGTAATTGGTTCTATAGAGGTAAAACTACTAGATTATTAAAAACAAGGCTATATGAACTGATTACAACATAAAGAAAGGTTCACTCAAACATCCTGTGTCTGCACACAAAGAAAAACATAATCAAGATCCCAATGGGTTCATTTTTATGGGAATTAGAAAAGTAGAAAGTCACTGGAGAGGTTCAGATAGGGACAAGGAACTGTCTAAATTAGAAATGAAGTGGATTTTTTAATTAAATACTCTAGTGCCAAATGGTATTATTATTGGTTTCGTATTATGCCACTTTTTTACGTAAAATAATGTCTGTAATATTGTTTAATTTTGTAACAATATTGTATAATATAAATTTGATTATCATTGTTATATAAGAAATATTAATATAGGCAAAAATAATGAACGTATTACAATGATTTTTCTTGACATAAAATAATAGATATAATGCTCAGAGCAGGCGGACAGGTTATGGAGCAGCAGTCTTTGTGACCGCTGCTTCATAACTGCTGTTTCTGGCGAGTCTGCAGGCTCGCCAGAAACACGGGGCATCAAGCTCCATTCGGAGCTTGATACATATGCCCCAGAGTCTGAATATGGTTTAACATTCCACCATAAATATTGGACTAAAAAAGAATGACCACATATTGGTAGAAGTTCGCTTAAAATAAGAAGTAATCCGGACCACTTGTATGAAACTCTTGAAAAAGCCACGGGAGCATGGTGAAACATACGCCAGGTAGCGTGAAGTCAGTGACGTCACAGTAAAGGGCTTTGCTACTAACAGGTACTGGTAACCAAACGGATACTTTGTTTGCTGCTACAATCCGTTACCATTCTCCTTGGAGACTTTAGATACCAAGGGCATGATCCGATATACGGCGCAGGTTTCGGCGCAAGCGTAGAAACCTGCGCCGCCCGTAGTTTCAGCACACAACTCGAGCTATCACATATACGGCGCCGTCAGATGCTAAAGTGCGATGTCCAGAAATCTGCGTAAGTACAAATTTCTGGAGTCGCCAGTGACTTAAGGCACTTTAGAAACTGCCGCCTACAAAAACTTACTAAAATATTAAATTACCCGTAACTGTCTAACACGCCTCCCAAAACTAGCCCGACACGTATACCCCTCTATCCGCAATCCCCCCTCTCACTCCTAACAATAAATATATTAACCCCTAAACCGCCGCTCCCGGACCCCGCCGCCAGCTACATTAACTATATTACCCCCTAATATGATCCCCCTACACCGCCGCCACCTATTTTAACTATATTACCCCCTAATGTGAGTCCCCTACCCCGCCGCCACCTACATTATATGTACTACCCCTTAATCTGACCCCCTTACACCGCCGCCACCTATATTAAATGATTAACCCCTAATCTAATCCCCCTACACCGCCGCCACCTATAATAAATGTCTAACCTCCTAATGTGATCCCCCTACACTGCCGCCACCTACATTAAAATTATTACCACCTAATGTGAGCCCCCTACCCCGCCGCCATCTATATTAAAATTATTACCCCCAAATGTGAGCCCCCTACCCCGCCGCCACCAATTTTTAACTATATTACCCCCTAATCTAATCCCCCTACACCGCCGCCAACTATTTTAACTATATTACCCCCAAATCTAATCCCCATACACCGCCGCCACCTATATTAAAATTATTAACCCCTAATATAATCCCCCTACACCGCCGCCACCTATAATAAATGTATTACCCCCTAAAATACTAAAATGTCCCTACCCTAAACTAAATTACAAATAGCCCTGAAAAGGGCCTTTTTCGTGGCATTGCCCCAAAGTAACCAGCTTACCAGCCCTTAAAAGGGCCTTTTGCGGGGCATTGCCCCAAAGTAACCAGCTCTATTACCAGCCCTTAAAAGGGCCTTTTGTGGGGCATTGTCACAAAGTAATCAGCTCTATTACCTGTAATCTAATCCCCCTACACCGCCGCCACCTATAATAAATATATTACCCCCTAATGTGATCCCCCTACACCGCCGCCACCTATATTAAATATATTAACCCCTAATCTGATCCCCCTACACTGCCGCCACCTATATTAAATATATGAACCCCTAATCTGACCCCCCTACACCGCCGCCACCTATATTAACTATATTAACCATAATTATATTATGGTTAATATAGTTAATATAGTTATTATATTAAATATATTATTAATATAGTTAATAATTAATATAGTTATTATATATATTAACTATATTAACCCTATCTAACCCTAACACCCCTAACGTAATTATTATTGCAATAAATCTAAATAATATTAATCTTATTAACTAAAATATTCCTATTTAAAACTAAATACTTACTTATAAAATAAACCTTAAGACAGCTACAATATAATTAATAATTACATTGTGACTATTTTAGGGTTTATATTTATTTTACAGGTAACTTGGTATTTAGTTTAACTAGGTACAATAGCTATTAAATAGTTAATAACTATTTGATAGCTACATAGTTAAAAAAATTACCAATTTACCTGTAAAATAAATCCTAACCTAAGTTACAAATACACCTACAATTTCAATAAATTAATTAAATAAACTACAATTATCTAAACTAAAATATAATTAAATACACTAAACTAAATTACAAAAAAAACAAAACACTAAATTACAAAAAATAAAAAAAGATTACAAGAATTTTAAGCTAATTACACCTAATCTAAGCCCCCTAATAAAATAACAAAGCCCCCAAAATAAAAAAATGTCCCTACCCTAAACTAAATTACAAAAAGTAATCAGCCCTATTACCAGCCCTTAAAAGGGCCTTTTGTGGGGCATTGTCCCAAAGTAATCAGCTCTTTTACCTGTGGAAAAAAAGAACAACCCCCCCCATTACAACCCACCACCCACACACACCTACTCTAAAACCCACCCTATCCCCCCTTAAAAAAACCTGTCTAACCCCCAAGGGCTCCTTACCTGTCCTGAAGACCGGCGGAGAAGGTCCTGTTCCAGGCGGAGAAGTCTTCTTCCAGGCAACGACCTCTTCTTCTTCCAGGAACCAGCCGGCGCGGAGCGGAGGAGTTGAAGACCGATGACTGCGGAGCTGAAGACCGTCCTCTCTGGAACTGAAGCCCGGCGATGCAGGAACTGAAGATCGGCGACGCTGGAACTGAAGACCGGAGACATGGAGCGTGGAGGATCCTCTTCATACAATCGCCGCTGTACACTGAATAGGAATTCAAGGTACGCAATTAAAAATGGCGTCCCTTGAATTCCTATTGGCTGATTTGAGCCTTCAAATTCAAATCAGCCAATCGGATGAAAGCTACTTTAATTCTATTGGCAGATTTGAATAGCCAATAGAATAAGAGCTACTGTAATTATATTGGCTGATTAGAATAGCCAATAGAATTACAGTAGCTCTTATTCTATTGACTATTCAAATCAGCCAATAGAATTAAAGAAGCTTTTATCCGATTGGCTGATTTGAATTTGAAGGCTCAAATCAGCCAATAGGAATTCAAGGGACGCCATTTTTAATCGCGTACCTTGAATTCCGATTCAGTGTACGGCGGCGATCGTATGAAGAGGATCCTCCAAGCATATGGCTCCGGTCTTCAGTTCCAGCGTCGCCGATCTTCAGTTCCTGCATCGCTGGGCTTCAGTTCCAGAGAGGACGGTCTTCAGCTCCGCGGTCATCGGTCTTCAACTCCTCCGCCGGCTGGTTCCTGGAAGAAGAAGTGGTCGCTGCCTGGAAGAAGACTTCTCTGCCTGGAACAGGACCTTCTCCGCCGGTCTTCAGGACAGGTAAGGAGCACTTGGGGGTTAGACTTAGGTTTTTTTTAAGGGGGGATAGGGTGGGTTTTAGAGTAGGGGTGTGTGGGTGGTGGGTTGTAATGGGGGCTTTTTTTCACAGGTAAAAGAGCTGATTATTTTGTAATTTAGTGGGGGGTTTTTTGTAATTTAGTTTAGTGTATTTAATTATATTTTAGTTTAGATAATTGTAGTTTATTTAATCAATTTATTGATAGTGTAGGTGTATTTGTAACTTAGGTTAGGATTTATTTTACAGGTAAATTGGTAATTATTTTAACTAGGTAGCTATTTAATAGTTATTAATTATTTAATAGCTATTGTACCTAGTTAAAATAAATACCAAGTTACCTGTAAAATAAATATAAACCCTAAAATAGCTACAATGTAATTATTAATTATATTGTAGCTATCTTAAGGTTTATTTTATAGGTAAGCATTTAATTTTAAATAGGAATATTTTAGTTAATAATTACGTTAGGGGTGTTAGGGCTAGATAGGGTTAATATAGTTAATATATATATAATATAATAACTATATTAATTATTAACTATATTAATAATATATATAATATAATAACTATATTAACTTTATTAACTCTAATATAATTAGGGTTAATATAGTTAATATAGGTGGAGGAGGTGTAGGGGGGTCTGATTAGGGGGTAATACATTTAATATAGGGGAGGCGGTGTAGGGGGGTCAGATTACAGGTAAAAGAGCTGATTACTTTGTGACAATGCCCCGCAAAAGGCCCTTTTAAGGGCTGGTAATAGAGCTGGTTACTTTGGGGCAATGCCCCGCAAAAGGCCCTTTTAAGGGCTGGTAATAGAGCTGGTTACTTTGGGGCAATGCCACGCAAAAGGCGCTTTTCAGGGCTATTTGTAATTTAGTTTAGGGTAGGGACATTTTAGTATTTTAGGGGGTTAGACATTTATAATAGGTGGCGGCGGTGCAGGGGGATTAAATTAGGGGTTAATAATTTTAATATAGGTGGCGGCGGTGTAGGGGGATTAGATTAGTGGGTAATATAGTTAAAATAGGTGGCGGTGGTGTAGGGGGATTAGATTAGGGGGTAATATAGTTAAAATATGTGGCGGCGGGGTAGGGGGCTCACATTAGGGGGTAATAATTTTAATATAGATGGCGGCGGGGTAGGGGGCTCACATTAGGGGGTAATAATTTTAATGTAGGTGGCGGCGGTGTAGGGGGATCACATTAGGGGGTTAGACATTTATTATAAGTGGCAGCGGTGTAGGGAGATTAGATTACAGGTAAAAGAGCTGATTACTTTGTGACAATGCCCCACAAAAGGCCCTTTTAAGGGCTGGTAATAGATCTGGTTACTTTGGGGCAATGCCCCGCAAAAGGCCCTTTTAAGGGCTGGTAATAGATCTGGTTACTTTGGGGCAATGCCACGCAAAAGGCCCTTTTCAGGGCTATTTGTAATTTAGTTTAGGGTAGGGTCATTTTAGTATTTTAGGAGGTAATACATTTATTATAGGTGGCGGCGGTGTAGGGGGATTAGATTAGGGGTTAATACATTTAATATAGGTGGCGGCGGTGTAGGGGGATTAGATTAGGGGTTAATACATTTAATATAGGTGGCGGCGGTGTAGGGGGATTAGATTCGGGGGTAATATAGTTAAAATAGGTGGCGGCGGGTAGGGGGCTCACATTAGGGGGTAATGATTTTAATATAGATGGCGACGGTGTAGGGGGATTACATTAGGGGTTAATAATTTTAATGTAGGTGGCGGCGGTGTAGGGGGATCACATTAGGGGGTTAGACATTTAATGTAGGTGGCGGCGGGGTCCGGGAGCGGCGGTTTAGGGGTTAAACACTTTATTAGGTAATGCGGCGGGGGATTGTGGTTGACAGGTAGATAGACATTGCGCATGCGTTAGGTGTTAGGTTTTATTTTGCAGGTAGTTTAGGTAGTTACGGGGCTCCAATACTCAGCGTAAGGCTTACTACGCCTACATTTTGTGGCAAGGTGAAAATGGAGTAAGATTTCTCCATTTTCGCCACGTAAGTCCTTACGCTGTATATTGGATACCAAACTGCGGTGGTTTGGTATATCACTCTATGGGCCAAAAAACTATGGCCGAAGGCGGAAATATACGAGCGTAACTTCTAGGTTAGGCCGTATATAGGATACCAAACCAGCACAAAAGCGGGCGACGCTGCATATCGCTGCATATCGCTGCGTATCGGATCAGGCCCCATTTTCGAAATGGACGGATTTTTTGTTGCCCTAAGTGATTATATGTCCTGATATTCATTAATTGTTTTTAACACTTTTTAAAATTGTAATAAATATTGTAAGAAAGCGGTTCCGGATTTCATTCTACTGTTGGCTTCCCTGATAGCCTATATCAGGTCTGCAGATATATCAGGAGCTAATTTATAGCTCCTAAAAAGTGTGAGTACAATTCCATTTAGTTTTGCAACATTATTTAATCACAGTATCACACTATTGTGTTTCTTTTTTGTGTTTGCAAACACAGCTACAATTTGCAGCAGCAATTTTTCACTTGGTTAAGCTGATCCCTACAGTCTTGTGAATCAGGACTGCGCTATACTTGAGCTTAAAGGGATAGTAAACCCCAAAAATTGTATTTTATGATTCAGATAGAACATACAATTTTAAACAACTTTCCAACTTAAAGGGACATGAAACCCCAAAATGGTCTTTCATGATTCAGATAGAGAATACAATTTTAAACAACTTTCTAATTTACTTATATTATCTAATTTGTTTCATTCTCTTGGTATCATTTGTTGAAGGAGCAGCAATGCAGTAATGGTTTCTAACTGAACACATGGGTGAGCCAATCACACTCAATATATATATGCAGCCACCAATCAACAGCTAGAACCTAGGTTCTCTGCTGCTCCTGAGTTTGCCTAGTTAAACATTTCAGCAAAAGAAAACAAGAGAAGGAAGCAGATGAAATAATAGAAGTAAATTAGTTATTTAAAATTGAAATCTCTATCTGAATCATAAAGAAAATGTTGAGGTTTCATGTCCCTTTAATTCTATTATCAAATTGTCTTCATTCTTTTGTTATCCATTGCTGAAGGGACAGCATTGCACTACTGACAGGAAGCTGAAAATAACTATTTAGCCAACCTAGGTTCTCTGCTGCTCCTGAGTTTGCCTAGTTAAACATTTCAGAAAAAGAAAACAAGAGAAGGAAGCAGATGAAATAATAGAAGTAAATTAGAAAGTTATTTAAATTTGTAATCTCTATCTGAATCATAAAGAAAATGTTGAGGTTTCATGTCCCTTTAATTCTATTATCAAATTGTCTTCATTCTTTTGTTATCCATTGCTGAAGGGACAGCATTGCACTACTGACAGGAAGCTGAAAATATCTATTTAGCCAATCACAAGAGACAAATGTGTGCAGGCACCAATTAGCAGTAGCTCCCACTAGTGTATGATATGTATGTGTTCATTTTTTAACAAGGGATACTAAGAGAACGAAGCACATTTGAAAATAGAAGTGAATTTAAAAGTGTCTTAAAATGACACGCTCTGTCTGAATCATGGAAGTTTAATTTTGACTTTCCTATCCCTTTAAGATAGCTCAAGGTTATGTGAGTAAATTACTTACACAGTTGTTCACTTTTTTATATTATGTAACAATATTGCACCATAATTTGTTTCTTTTTCCTTTGAGATATTGTGAAAACAGAAACTCCAGCATCGTTTGACACTTTATATCCTTTTTTAATCACATTTATTGTTATTATTTATTATTATTCCTTTAAGTCTCTGTGTTTGGGTGCCTGGACAATTATGTCTGAGTATGTATGGTGTGAGTTGTCTCTTTAAAGGCAGTGTGCATTTGGTTTGTGAGTGTACATTTGGTTCACTTATAAGACTGTGTTCCTGTCCCTTAAATACTTTGCATGGTGTCAGCTGTTCCTTAAGGGCTGTGTGTCTTGGGTGTTTGTGTGCTTGTACCATTAAGACTGTGTGCATGTGGTGTAAGTTGTTCCTTTAACAGCTCTGTGTGTATGCGTGTACACCTGTCCCTTTAAGACTGAGAGTCTCTTTAAGATTTTTGGGGTTTTGTGTGTCTGACTTTTATGACTTTGAGAGTGTGCAAGGTTCTGTGTGTGCACATACTGTGATCTGTCCCATTAAGTGCATGTGAGTTGTTCCTTTAAAGGTTGTGTGTGTGTCTGTTCCTTTAAGACTTTGAGTACGTATGATGTTGTGTGTATGTGCATACTATTAAATGTCCCTTTAAGACTGTGTGTGTAGGGTGTGTGTCTGTCCCTTTAAGACTGTGTGAACATATGGTGATTTGTACCTGCATTTTGTGTGTGTGTGTGAGTGCCTGTTCTTTTAAGGATGAGTATCTATTTAATGCTTGTGCATTGTGTGTGCTGGGCCCATTAAGACTTTGAGAACATTCAAGATTGTGTGTATATGCATACTGTAATCTGTCCATTTAAGACTGTGTGAGGCGAGTTGTCCTTTTAAAGGCTTTTTGGATTGTATGTGCCTGTCCCTTTAAGACTGAGCATTGGTAAGTTGTACCTTTAAGCTTCTGCTGTGTGAACATTAGTCTCTCTGCAGTGTGTGCAGTTGCTTCTGACAGTAAACAGTCACACATGTATAAAATCCCATCTAGACTATTTGTCCTGAGGGATACAACAGGTGAACTGAGAAGTGAGTACATAAAAATGTCACAATTAAAGCAGAAAAGCCAGAGGAGACAGCAGGGCAGGAGGTCTCATAAAGACATTAATAGGAGGTGTGTGATCACAATGTCAGGTTTGTGAACATCACTGAGCCCCTGTGACTTCCTGAAGTGTGGGAGGAGGAGCAGAGGGAAGAGAAAAACAAGCAAGTTCCAGACTAAATCCCCCTCCTTCTTCCCCTCCAGGCTCCTATTCTCCACTTAGTGCAGAGGACATAGTGCCCGAGTCTTCACAAGGTTGCCAGGCTACCCCACTTTTTAGCCAGGGGAGCCAGCAGTGATGGTCTGGAATGGGTGTGACTGATCCCTGGGTGGTCCCTGCTGAGTGGCACTGGAATAGGTAAGAAGCACAGTTAAACCCACCTGCTGCGTTAGGTGGCTCAGCCTGGCAGCCTGCATGGGATGCACAGTGAGTTTTATCTGCTGTGACGAGGACTCCCCACAGATTCCTGCTGGATACCAACATGACAACAAAACTATGGAGGAGAAAAAGAGACTTCTTCCTAAGGTAAGGGATATACATTCTAGTCACTGGAGGAGGATGCAAGTCATATAAAAAGTGCACGTGTAGTAAACAGTACCATTGCTTTTTATTGCATTATTAGCTACAATGATTCTGCTTCCATTTGGTGGGTCCACTACATGGTGCATCATGTTATGCTATCCAGATGTTTGCCAAACAAGTCATACAGTTAAATCAGAATTGGGCTTTTCCATAATTTTGGAATGAAATGATTGCACAAATCAAGGGCACCTGAATGACTTTGGGATTTTTGTTTTACATTTGCAAGACAAAGTTATCAGGCGGTGAAAGGGTTAAGCAGCTACATTATTAACCAAACCACTCAAAGGTAAAACTGGCAAGGAAATTAATGTCTATAACCTGCAATTAACATATATGTGCCACCTTACCTGGTAGAATTATACAAGTTAATAACTGCCTACAACTTTCTACTACATGTGTTAGATCCATTTTTGTAGGAAGTCAGTATAATCACAATCAGATGATTTTTTTATTTGTTTTCTGAATGTAATCATGTTTTATTCATTATCATTACCTTTATAACAACGTCAGATGGAATGTAAACTGTTTTTTCCCATACTGTTCTTACATTTTTTGACACCTGTAAAAGACAACAGACTTCTGTTTTTTTTGGCAGCGCTGATTGCTGCATAAGTTTTAATTTCAGAACCATAGATAGTAATAATAGTTGTAGTCTCTATGGAACAAAAACAATTTTCATACAGTATTCAGAATTTCCCTTTTTAATTAATATGCAGTGGGTATTTTTTCAAGTCCTGTCCTAGCATTTTATTACTCTAAAAGATATTAAAAATATAAATAAAAAATAATTCTAAAAAATATGTTGTCTCCTCTCTGTGAGGCCCTGTATGTTAATTTGTGTCTGTGTATTCTAACTATGCATTGTGTTTGCAGGAATAGAGACCTGACAAAATGCCAGCTCAGGGGGAGATCATTTTTAATCATAGCACATTCTGCCACACATCAGAATACAGAGCTAGACATGGTGAAGAATATAGACTCAAGTCATTAAGTTTACAAAATCTGCAAAAGTATTTTTTTGTTATATTTTGTTTTTGTGAGCTGACTGTTTTGACTGTTTCCACAAAAAAAATAGCGTGAGTGCCGAATGGCTAGAGCACTGATTGGAGAGCAGTCAAAACCTTTAGCTCACAAAAAAAAATACTTTTGAAGTGTGCGGCTGGAGAGCAGGGTTTTAGAATTTCATAGCTATATTAAAAAGTATGTTATATATTCTTCAATAGAAAGGATGAATTAAAGTCCATCTAAAATATTGTTTCCATACCAGATCTGATTATTTGAATTAGAAACTTTACCATCACTTTTAAATGTCAATATCACCTCTTTTGTTCACTAAGATAAGATGTCAGTCTAAGAGGATGCTTCATGCTTCCACTTTAAAGTTATGTATGTACTTAAATCATGCATACCTCAACTCTTTCAACTTAAATGAAGCATCCTGTTCAAATTTCTCTACAATTTTCAAATGGTAGTGTTCACTTCTGCTGTGAATTCCTTAAAAGTACATTGCAGTGCAAGATATTATTGGGCTATATAGCCCCACAACACTTTGTTGCTGATCTCTCAGAGCATTACACTTTTCTGATTAGTGAGCTTGCTGATCAGTCAAGCATGTGCAAAATGCGCATGCACCAATCATTGGCTGTGTATGTTCCCTGATTTGCCCCATGGGCATGTAAATTGCTAGTCTCTTAGTTAAAAAAAGACTAAACTGATTTTTTCCTTTTTTTAACAGCAAGTGTATATCAAACTTAGGGCTAAATTACGAGTGGATCGCAAATTTAACATGTGCCTGTAAAGGGGCAAATTTTCCTGTAAAAAATAACTAGCCATTACAAGTGGCTGGTTAATGCTTCCGCAAGTTCATCGTTTCACTCCGTGCTTAGCACAATTAATCAGAAGTCAGACCTCTGGTTAATGAAAAAAAGTTGCCCCAATTGCCTCCCGAAATAAAGAGGACAGTAGTTCAAAATAAAATAAAAATATGTGCATCTTTATTTTTAAAATAAAAAAACTGCACAAAGCAGTTATAAGGGGTTAAAGTGAGGGGATGTGTGGTGTTTGAAAAGGAAAAAAAAACAGCACTGAAAGTGCCTTTACATTGAAGTCAATGGGGGGCTGTGTTTTTATGCTTATCTACATACATATTTATGTGTTAATATGTGTATATAATTCAATATGTATCAAGAGGGACTGTCCGTAGTAGGAATGGATAAATACACTCAAAGAAACTAAGTAATCTTCACCGGGTAAGGGTCCTTATCAGAAACAGCCCATAAACATTTAATTGCTTATATAAGAGTAACACACTAAACCCTGGAGCTATGCTCTATCTACTTACACAACCAGTAGATGCACAGGGAGAAATGAACCACCAGACATCAATATTCTTTGCATTCGTCTGGCGTTGCTCTCCAGCATGGGTTCTGTTACACCTGTCACGGTCCGATGACGTCACGCAGGAAAAATCCCTTACCCGGACTCTTGGAGATGAGGAAAGCAGACCGAATTCAATGCCTGGTAGATAAATCCACAATGTAGAAAAGGGAATCCGGTCTTGTAAAAATTAACTTTTATTGTAGAAGTTTTAAAATGGAGATGCACACAGCAAGGATCAAAACATACAGGCGCAGCCGGATAGTGCTGCGCCTGTATGTTTTGATCCTTGCTGTGTGCATCTCCGTTTTAAAGCTTCTACAAAAAAACTAAATTTTTACAAGACCGGATTCCCTTTTATACATTGTGAATATGTGTATATACACATATAAACACATAAATATATATGTATATGAATGTATATACACATATAAACACATAAATATATATGTATATGAATGTATATACACATATAAACACATAAATATATATGTATATGAATGTATATACACATATAAACACATAAATATATATGTATATGAATGTATATACACATATAAACACATAAATATATATGTATATGAATGTATATACACATATAAACACATAAATATATGTATATGAATGTATATACACATATAAACACATAAATATATATGTATATGAATGTATATACACATATAAACACATAAATATATGTATATGAATGTATATACACATATAAACACATAAATATATATGTATATGAATGTATATACACATATAAACACATAAATATATATGTATATATTCATATACATATATTTTTTATTTTGATTAGCAAAGCTGCAGTATGTGCCCCCTTCGCTGTGCTAGGTGGTTTGCCATGTCTCACGGCATAAAAACAAGGCTCCCATTGGGGCCTATGGAAGTGCGCTCTTGTGAGCGCAAGGCGTCCAGCCAATGCGAGGAGTGAGTGGGAATGTCAATGCTCACACACATTTCTAATGAACATTTATGACCTAAAGCTCTCCTCTCTAAGAGATCTCGTTAGTACTGCCAGGCCTAGATTGAGAGCTGTTTATCTCACTATGAAAGGCTCTGTATGTGAACAAGAGACATTAAAATAAAATGCTCGACAAAAGCTCCAAATGATTTTGAGTGATTTCTCTCTATGACAGCAGAGAACCTCATTTCAAAGCAATGAAAGTATGACTGTATTATAAAACAAACTTTATTCATAGTTAGTCTAACTTAAAAAAAGTCATCAATCATTGCCCCATTACTGTACTGCACAGAGGAGGTTTGGTACAAATATATTGCTGCTTTGTAACAGAGACTTGCTAACTTTTGAAAGCTTTGTGTCTGCAATTTCATATTTTACTCTCAGGACTGTGCACTAGTAACTCAGTTGTACAAATGTATACAGTATTTCAAAACAGAGTGGTTATATGCCTTTATAGTCTCTCAGGCTTACAGTTTGATTGATGAGATATATATATATAAATACAATATATTATTGCCACCATCTGTTATAAATAATTAACAATAATATGAAATGTATTTCCTCAAGTAACAGTTTTGTAATTGAATGCAAAACAAATCCTGCTACACTGCACCACACCCCTGTGTTTAGTAACAGAATGGAATGGCTTGTTTTAATAAAAATCTAATTTAGATGTAATTTATTACCTGATGTCCACCTTTCTATGTATCACTGCCTAGAGTACATAATTCATCAGTGCATCATAAAAATGTAAGCTGAATGTGATACAACAACTTTGGAATGTTCCTCATTTATCTGTAAACGATATCTTTTTCTGGCATTTGAAAAAAGTTATCCTCATGTTTCACAGATATCTTAAGGGGAATCTCCTAATAATGAAGCCAGACATCTCAGGATTACAGTAACAATAGTTTGTTTTCAGATATAGCGTATAAACCAGGAAATATTGTAGTAACTAACTGGGAGCAGTCATGATGAGATATTCTGTAGGTGTTGTTTGCAAATACCCTGTTACCTTGGTCACCTGGTAACACAGAAAAGCGATAGTCTGGACAGGTATGGGAAAGAACATGAATAGTATTATAGACAGTAGTTAGATTTTCTATATGTTAAAGGGACGTAGAGGTCAAAATTAAACTTTCATGCGTTAGTTAACAAAAAAACAAAAAGTTTGCTTCTATTATGAAAAATATAATTTGTTAAGGGGACCCTGAACCCAAATTTTCTCTTTCATGATTCAGATAGAGCATGCAATTTTAAGCAACTTTCTAATTTACTCCTATTGTCAAATTTTCTTCATTCTCTTGGTATCTTTATTTTAAAAGCAGGAATGTAAGTTTAGATGCTGGCCCATTTTTGTGGAACAACCTGGGTTGTTCTTGCTGATTGGTGGATAAATTCACCCACCAATAAACAAGTGCTGACCAGGGTACTGAACCAAAAATCGGCTGGCTCCTTAGCTTAGATGCCTTCTTTTTCAAATAAAGATACCAAGTGAATGAAGAAAAAAATGATAAGAGTAAATTAGAAAGTTGCTTAAAATTGCATGCTCTATCTGAATCACAAAAGAAAAAATTTGGGTTCAGTGTCCCTTTAATTCAGACAAGTTAGTGGCATTTGCTATATATAATATACTTTAGACCGGTTACATTTTGTATAAAAAAATACTTTGGTTTATAATTTTGTAGCACTTGCTTTTCTTTAGTAAAACGTATTATTACCGTTTATTTACTTTATTAACTTAATGGAAATCAGATTATCCTCAGATATAAAAATATATATATTTCGTATTTAGAGATACTGATCAAAAATAGCTTCTATTAAAACATGTATTTGTATAACATTTAAAGGGACACTGAACCCTCATTTTTTCTTTTGTAATTCAGATAGAGCATGCAATTTTAAGCATCTTTCTAATTTACTCCTATTATCAATTGTTCTTCGGTCTCTTGCTATCTTTATTTGAAAAAGAAGGCAGCAAAGCATGTTTTTTTTGTTCAGGACTCTGGACAGCATTTTTTTATTGGTGGATGAATTTATCCACCAATCAGCAAGAACAACCCAGGTTGTTCACCAAAAATGGGCTGACATCTAAACTTACATTCTTGCATTTCAAATAAAGATACCAAGAGAATGAAGTAAATTTGATAATAGGAGTAAATTAGAAAGTTGCTTAAAATGTCATGCTCTATCTGAATCACAAAAGAAAAAATTTGGGTTCAGTGTCCCTTTAATGCTAACGGTTAATATTCAGATTATGTTTGAGAGTTCTTTACCAGACTGAACCCCTGGTGAGATTTTGTGTTAAAGAAAAATTAGCTTAAAATTTGTAACTGTTTGTGTCATAATGTAAATCAATGTTTATCTCTCCTGTAAGTCATCTACTACACAGCTAGATTAGGTAAAGCCGAACCCAGGATGTGCTCTACTTGCTACAAAGAGCTGGGCTTGTTTGGCTGAGAAGGGTGGAAATTGACCCTCCTTCTTGCTGTCCCTTCATGATTAGCCACATCCAAAAACCATACAACCCCAGCTCTATATACTGATCTCCTTGACTTAGTTCCTTGCTTCCTGGTCCCACACAGGGTTTTTCTGGGTTAATATTTTTTTCTTAAATCAAATATTTTTTTTGCACCACAACTGGGTGCTGCATGTGGTTGGCTTTACTGAGCATTGACGCTAAAGTTAAAAAATAACTGGGGGAGCAGGAAGGTCAGTGCAATGCAAAATATGCACCCATAGAGTGCTAAAGTTATATACATATGATAAAAACATTTTCAAGTTACATTTTGTTTTTTTAGTTTTAATTTGTACATTTTGTTTTACGTTTTAAAAAACAAAGGCATAGAGATCACATGTGATGTATTGGAGAGAGTGGGAGAATCATTTCAAATATTCATTTGCAGGTTAGAGTTGTCATTCTACATTGACACCATGTTTAGTTATCAATTAGAGCAGTGCATTTTGCACAATTATTACGGCATCCTCACATTGCAGCACAAATAGCTGACTTCTCTTAGATCTGTTAAATTTGCATTGTGTTGTACTGGACCTGAAAGGGCTGCTGCTTTATGGTTGGTGATCATGACATTTTGGGCTTCGGGCTTTTCTATAACCCTATTATAGTTCTTTGGGCAGCAAGTGCGTAGATAATCCAACCAATTAAATACTGTTTCAGAAGGGGCAGAAGATGGGTCATGAGAAATTGAAAACATCAAATTGTCAGCTAATTAAATTGTGTTTTAACACTTTCACTGCTAGAGGCAAGCAGCCTTGTATAATTTAGTTTGGATATATTTCTATACATCTCACTGATTCATATTCAGAAGGGAAGCTTTGCAGATTATTATTATTATTATTATTATTATTATTATTATCGGTTATTTGTATAGCGCCAACAGATTCCACAGCGCTATAAACAAATGCGGAGTACAACAAAACAATTATAGGGATCAAATGGGTAGAGGGCCCTGCCAAGAGTTGCACTGTTGTAGTCAGCTCTTAAGAAGGTTGTCTACAAACAGCTGGACTCTTAGGCTTACATGCTAAGGTGTTTTAGGGGATAGCAATGGAGGAGAGGAACTGGTATAAAGAAAGGTTAGCGTAGGTTGTATGCATCCCTGAACTTTAGGGAGCACTTGAAGCTTTTAAAACTAGAAGAGAATCTTGTGGAGCGACGCAGAGAGTTCCACAAGATGGAAGCCAGTTTGGAGAAGTCCTGTAAACGGGAGTGTGATGAGTTGACAAGAGAGGAGGAGAGTAGGAGGTTGTGAGCAGAGTGAAGGGGACAGGAGGGAGAGTATCTGGAGACAAGGTCTGAGATATAGGGGGGAGCAGTGCAGTTGAGG
This sequence comes from Bombina bombina, assembly GCF_027579735.1. Classification (NCBI taxonomy): domain Eukaryota; kingdom Metazoa; phylum Chordata; class Amphibia; order Anura; family Bombinatoridae; genus Bombina; species Bombina bombina. The sequence continues at coordinate 336,954,286 of NC_069499.1, read as the reverse complement.
GCTTTGTATGTCAGAATGAGAATTTTGTGTTTGATCCTAGAGGCAAGAGGAAGCCAGTGAAGGGATTGGCAGAGAGGTGCTGCAGATGAAGAGCGACGTGTAAGGAAGATGAGTCTGGCAGAGGTATTCATTATGGATTGTAAAGTAGCAAGGCGGCAGGTGGGGAGACCAGAGAGGACAGAATTGCAGTAGTCGAGGCGGGAAAGTATGAGAGAGTGGATTAAAATCTTAGTTGTGTCTTGTGTAAGGAAATGTCTAATTTTAGAGATGTTTTTAAGGTGGAAGCGGCAGGCTTTAGCCAATGACTGAATGTGAGGAGTGAAAGAAAGATCTGAGTCAAATGTGACCCTGATACATCGGGCATGCGGGGTAGGGGTAATGATGGAGTTGTTGACAGTTATAGAGAGATTGGGGGTGGAGAGTTTAGAAGAAGGGGGAAAATAAGGAGCTCAGTTTTTGCAGAGAGTATAAATCTCAAGATGTCCCTTTTCATTTGCAGCAGGTTTCAGTTGTGTTGTTAGTACCAGATGGGGGGGTGGAGGTTATTGCCAAAAGGCATCTTGTGATCACTAAGGACCAGGACAGGTACCCACCACAGGCTGCTTTCCAGTTAGCTGGCTAAATTATGCCTGTGTACTTTAGTATTAAAAAGCTATGAGACATACAAGGACCACACAAACCTCCACCCTTTCAATTGTAACTCATATTTGTTTTTCACAACCAGAGGCAAGTGAGGGGTGGGTAGGTCGTGTACCTCCACTAGACAACCACTGATTTGTAATGCAATTAATAAATAAAATCTATAGAGAGCCTAGCAGTAAGAAGGTGTAATGCCATAGAACCACCAATCAGTTATTCCCCTTATATTCTGTGGCTCTAGGTAGAAGATAAAATATGCCTGACTAATTATATTTGTTGCAGGCATATAGAATGTTTTTATAGGCATCTGTCTAATTATTTTCACTTAAGTTATGTGCAGTTGACCATGTTGTAAACATTTCTGGGCATCTGGAATTTTTCACTCCATATCTATCTTGTAAATTGAAATCTTGTTGACTGTAGGATTGACATGTTGTATACTAATAAAAGAGCATTGGGGGTATAGAGTACAAAATGTATCTGCTGCCTGTGTATATATTAGTGCAGTTTCTCCTATCTTCAGGATTCTCATGCTTTTTTTTAAAGAGAATTTAACCATCTGTAACATATTTTCATTTAGGACTGGACAGGAGCCACCTGGGATCTTACAAGAATATGTTTAAAATGGCCTTGTTAGCGAGTCATGGACTGGCAGACCTACAAAGCATCATTATAATAAAACCCTACATCTGCTCACAAGCTATTTGATACAATATAGGAACAAGAAATGCAGATGGTCATTTGTTATGGAAATATCCATTAATATACAGTATTTTTACACCAGGAGTTTTTAATTTGAGACTTCATGGTGTTGGAAAAGTTGCAGTCTGTGTTTTAAAGTGACATGAAAGACAAAGTTAAACTTTAATTAGAGCTTTTTAACAGAGTTTTCATTGACATCTTTTATTAAATTTACTATGATCTTTTGGCATTCTTTATTGAAAAGCATAGCTAGGTGGGCTCAGGAGCTGCAGTGCACTACTGGAAGCTGCTGATTGGTGGCAATTCACCTATGCTTTGCCACTGTGAAGTTGAATTTAGCTATGTGTTTATTCACTTTTCTGGTGTTAAACACATAGTTATAGGTAAGCAAAAGTGCAAAAATAAAATGCTGTAACAACATAGAGCATTTAGTTTTGTTTTTTTACTTGTACATCCATTTAATGTCTCCTATATATTAGTTTAGTTACTTAAAGGGATATGAAACCCAGAATTTTTCTTTCATGATTCAGATAGAGCATGCAATTTTAAATAACTTATTTACTTCAATTATCTTCGTTCTTGGTATCTTGTTGAAAAGCTCAGGAGTGCTCTTGTGTCTGGAGTACTATATTGCAGCAGTTTTGCAATAATGTTATCTATTTGCAAGAGCACAAGATAGCAGCACTACTTCCTACTTTGGTATCTCTTCAACAAAGAATTACAATGGGAACAAACAAATTTGATAATTAACCCTTTGAGTGCTAAACACTTTCCCACCTGGGTGCTAAGGTTTTCTTAAAGGGTTTTTTATTTTTAATATATTTAAAAATATTGTTTTTTTACTTTTTTTTTTTATTTATTTCAGATCCCCAAGACTTACCGTTGGAAAGGTTAGGCGATTACCTTTCCAACAGTGGGTCTTGGGGGTCTGTAGCTGCTTAGATGCCTGAGATACAGGCTTCTAAGCAGCATGCCCCCTGCTCCTATATTTTAAATAAAGTTGCGCGGTGACGTCATCACGTTTATTGCACGTGACGTCACCACGCAAAACGGAAGCCCCGGCGATGGCTTTCATTATGCAGCACCAATCGCCAGGGTAGGAGCGGGTGGGAGCCCCCAGATCTCCCTCAAGTTGGGAGAGTGCTAGTGACGGCTCTGAGCCGTCATTAGCACTCAAGGGGTTAAAGTAAATTGTAAACTTTTTAAAATTTGTATGCTCTGTCTGAATCACAAAAGAACATTTTTGGGTTTCGTACCTCTTTAGTTATTTTCAATGGATAGCAGACCCCTCCAGTTGGGGCATACAAATATATTTCTGCTGTATTATATTTTTTAACTTCAGATTCTTTTTAATTAGTAGGGCAAGCCAAGAGAAGAAATGCATTGTCTTCAACACCTTTAATATGTTGCACTGAATGTTCCATTGAGTGCTACAGAACCTGTAGGCGTATTACAAATAAATAAATTCTAAATAACCACAACATGTTTATTCTCACAGTCAGGTCCTGAGATGCCTTTGGATGTCAGCCAAACATTGATCTAATTACTATCCTATATTATCTTTCTTTTTTCCTACAACCCAAGTCCCTTAATCCCTTGAATGCAAGTGTTGTTTATAGTCTTCTCTGTCAATGAAAAGATGAGCTAAAGAAAGCCTAAACTTCAGCTTCCACGCACACAGAGGCCCAAAACTCTGCGTTTGGCATTGCTTCTATGCAAATGTACCCTAAAGAAAATGCCAGGTCTTTATTCTTGTATATGGTAGATTTAACTCTGAGAATGAATAAAAAGGTTATTCTTATTTAATACATTTCATGTTTTATTTATATGTTGCAGTGTTATGACTTGAGTGCTGCTGTTGCCCTTAGCTGGACAAAATCTGTGTGCAAATCCTCTTTAGGCTCTTCTTGTGTTTATCTCATTGTTCACTGACAGATTTACTAATACAATTCACATGAGATAGTTTTGAAAGGGCATAGAAAAGAGAGGCGATATGCAGCTTATCTGTGATCCTAGCTATCTAGAGGTCACTAATTGAAAGAAGAATGACAGTGGTGTAATGGTTAAATAATTCATGGCTTAAAGGGACAGTCAACACCAGAATTATTGTTGTTTTAAAAGATAGATAATCCCTTAATTACCCATTCCCCAGTTTTGCATAACCAACACAGTTATAATAATACACGTTTTACCTCTGTGATTACCTTGTATCTAAGCCTCGGCAGACTGCCCCCTTACTTCAGTTCTTTTGACAGACTTGCATTTTAGCCAATCAGTGCTCACTCCTCGGTAAATTCACGTGCATGAGCTCAATGTTATCTATATGAAACACATCAACTAATACCCTCTAGTGGTGAAAAACTGTCAAATGCAGAGGTGGCTTTCAAGGTCTAAGAAATTAGCATATGAACCTTCCTAGGTTTAGCTTTCAACTAAGAATACTAAGAAAACAAAGCAAAATTGGTAATACAAGTAAATTGGAAAGTTGTTTAAAATTACATGCCCTATTTGAATCATGAAAGTTTTTTTTTGGACTTGACTGTCCCTTTAAGGGACAGTATACTAAAAAATATTTTTTCCCTTAATGTGTTTCCAATTACTTTTTTACCACCTGCAGAGTATAAAATGTATGAGATTTGCTTTTTTAAGGCTTATTAGTGTATATAAGATAGCTGATTCTGTGTTTTGAAGCCACAACCTAATAAAATGGGTTGAGCTTGTAGGTAAAATCAGATCTCATTACTTTATCACATTGTGTACATATACCTGCTTCTTTATCTTATATCTGTCCATAAACCAATCACCAATACTTGGAGAGAGAAATGGAAAATTAACATTGTATTACCTTATCTCTTCTATAACCCACTGGGAGTGTCATTTCTTCTACTGGCTGTGTACACACAGCTTGGCCTTGAGGCCAAAAACTTCCAGGATGGGTGGGGATACCACTGGCTAAATAAACTATTTCATATGCTAATATAAGGGTAATAGAAATAATTGTAAACAATTTATTACTCTCCAGCAGGTTAAGTGGATTATTGGGAACAAATTAAAGGGGAGAACATTTTTGAGTAAACTGCCCCTTTAAGCCCAAATGAACTTATGATATACTGCATAACAGTCTTAAATGGGCATTAAAAGCAATATGAAAACTCCCATAAATGTTTAATAATGCTTTGTAAAAAAAAAAAAGTATTTGCAGAAGACTTTCATTATTTATTTTGCTAACTTTTCCTGTAACTTGCCTCTAAAATTTTGCAGTAAATACTTGATCAGTACAGGAGCAGCAACAAGATAAGATAAACATATTCAAGGAGTTACAAGGGGCATTTTGCTTCAATACAAGTTTTACATGTGTATATTCTACAAAAGCTCACATACAAAGAGCAATGAACTGTTCCTGCCTGGTACTAACCAGAATCTCTGGGTGGCATTGCAGTCAGAACAGTTCATGACATGAGGTTTGAGGTACAGATAGGTGATGAGCTCATCCATGTTATTTGTTGTTGCTGTGCATTTGTTTGGTGGGAGGCTGTTGTTACTTAATTTATTTTTATGTAATGTTATTTGATTAAGCTTTTACAGACTATAAAGGGCTATAATGAAATGTGTTAGATCATTTTGTTATTGCACTAGTACTTGCAATAAACTCATAATAAACATTATATGAAACCGTGCTCAGTTAGTAAAAAATAAAAGGGAAATTGTGTTAAAACAGCAAACAACTTTTTTTTTCTTGCAAAATGAGCACTTAGAAATTCTCAATATAGCCACTGCCTTTAGTGAATAAAGGGAGCTACCATAATAAAGCTTAAGTTCTATTGTCACATGATTTGCATCAAAAGTTCTCAACTGAGCATAGGAAGAAACTGTCTGGAGCTAATGTAGGTGTCTTAGCAACCACTTCAAAGGGAAAGCTACTCCTTTGCCTACCTGTAAAGATCACTGCCCCCTGTGACAGAAAATAATGGACCCTGCATAGATGAAGTTAAAGTAATGAAAGTTACAATTGTTTTAAAATGATAAAAAAAAATACATATTGCAATGATTTCTATAAAGTACAATACACTGCTTGGTACTTTTTATTACAACAATGAAATGCACTACTAGTCCAGAGATTAATACAGTGGCTTAGCCAATCCGTGGAGGAATATGATTCAGGGGCGCGATCCGATATAGATCGCAGTTTGCGGCGCAAGCGAGGGAACCCACGTCGCCCGCAGTTTCAGCTCGCAACTCGAGCCATCTAATATGCGGCGCCGTCACTTGCTAAAGTGGCGCAAGTCTCACAAACCAGCGATGTCCAGAAATCTGCGTAAGTACAGATTTTTGGAGTCGCCAGTGACTTGCGCCACGTTAGAAACTGCCGGCACCTACAAAACCTGACTAAAGTCTAAATCACCCGCACTGTCTAACACGCCTCCTAAACATAGCCCGACACGTCTAACACGCCTCCCTAACATAGCCCGACACGTCTAACCCTCTATCCGCTATCCCCCCTCACTATCCTAACAATAAAAAAGCTATTAACCCCTAAACCACCGCTCCCGTACCCCGCCGCAACCTAATAAAGTTATTAACCCCTAAACCGTCGCTCCCGTACCCCGCCGCCAGCTATATTATATCTATAACCCCCTAAAGTGAGCCCCTAACACCGCCGCCATCTATATTAAAATTATTAACCCCTAATGTAAGCCCCTTACACCACCGCCATCTCTATTAAAATGATTAACCCCTAATTTAATCTACCTACCCCGCCGCCAGCTATATTATCTATATTAACCTTAAGTATATTATAGTTAATATAGGTATTACATTATATATATTAACTATATTAACCCTAATTATATTAGGGTTAATATAGTTAATATAGTTACTATAGTATTTATATTAACTATATTAACTCTATCTAACCCTAACACCCCTAACTAAATTTATATTAAATTAATCTAATTCATTTATAAACTAAAATATTCCTATTTAAATCTAAATACTTACCTATAAAATAAACCCTAAGATAGCTACAATATAATTAATAATTACATTGTAGCTATATTAGGGTTAATATTTATTTTACAGGTAACTTGTTAATTATTTTAACTAGGTATAATAGCTATTAAATAGTTATAAACTATTTAATATCTACCTAGTTAAAATAATTACCCAATTACCTGTAAAATAAATCCTAACCTAAGTTACAAATACACCTACACTATCAATAAATAAACTACAAACATCTATCTAAAAATACAATTAAATTAACTAAACTAAATTACAAAAAAAAACAAACACTAAATTACAAAAAATAAAAAAAAGATTACAAGATTTTTAAGCTAATTACACCTATTCTAAGCCCCCTAATAAAATAATAAAACCCCAAAATAAAAAAAAATCCCTGCCCTATTCTAAATTAAACAAATTTCAAAGCTCTTTACCTTACCAGCCCTTAAAAGGGCCTTTTGTGGGGCATGCCCCAAAGAATTCAGCTCTTTTGCATACAAATACAATAGCCCCCCCATTACAACCCACCACCCACATACCCCTATTCTAAAACCACCCAAACCCCCCTTAAAAAAGCCTAACACTACCCCCCTGAAGATCTCCCTACCTTGTCTTCACCACACCGGGCCGAACTCCTGATCTGATCCGGGCGATGTCTTCCTCCAAGCGGCAAAGAAGAATTCTTCCTCCGGCGACGTCTTCCTCCAAGCGGCAGCAAAGTCTTCATTCTTCCGGCGGCATCTTCAATCTTCTTTCTTCGCTCCGCCGCCGCGGAGCATCCATCCCGGACGACTACTGAACGACGAATGAGGTACCTTTAAATGACGTCATCCAAGATGGCGTCCGCCGAATTCCGATTGGCTGATAGGATTCTATCAGCCAATCGGAATTAAGTTAGAAAAATCTGATTGGCTGATTGAATCAGCCAATCAGATTCAAGTTCAATCCGATTGGCTGATCCAATCAGCCAATCAGATTGAGCTTGCATTCTATTGGCTGATCGGAACAGCCAATAGAATGCGAGCTCAATCTGATTGGATCAGCCAATCGGATTGAACTTGAATGTGATTGGCTGATTCAATCAGCCAATCAGATTTTTCTAACTTAATTCCGATTGGCTGATAGAATCCTATCAGCCAATCGGAATTCGGCGGATGCCATCTTGGATGACGTCATTTAAAGGTACCTCATTCGTCGTTCAGTAGTCGTCCGGGATGGATGCTCCGCGGCGGCGGAGCGAAGAAAGAAGATTGAAGATGCCGCCGGAAGAATGAAGACTTTGCTGCCGCTTGGAGGAAGACGTCGCCGGAGGAAGAATTCTTCTTTGCCGCTTGGAGGAAGACATCGCCGGAGGAAGAATTCTTCTTTGCCGCTTGGAGGAAGACATCGCCCGGATCGGATCAGGAGTTCGGCCCGGTGTGGTGAAGACAAGGTAGGGAGATCTTCAGGGGGGTAGTGTTAGGCTTTTTTAAGGGGGGTTTGGGTGGTTTTAGAATAGGGGTATGTGGGTGGTGGGTTGTAATGGGGGGGGGGGTATTGTATTTGTATGCAAAAGAGCTGAATTCTTTGGGGCATGCCCCACAAAAGGCCCTTTTAAGGGCTGGTAAGGTAAAGAGCTTTGAAATTTGTTTAATTTAGAATAGGGCAGGGAATTTTTTTTATTTTGGGGGTTTATTATTTTATTAGGGGGCTTAGAATAGGTGTAATTAGCTTAAAAATCTATTTTTTGTAATTTAGTGTTTGTTTTTTTTGTAATTTAGTTTAGTTAATTTAATTGTATTTTTAGATAGATGTTTGTAGTTTATTTATTGATAGTGTAGGTGTATTTGTAACTTAGGTTAGGATTTATTTTACAGGTAATTGGGTAATTATTTTAACTAGGTAGATATTAAATAGTTAATAACTATTTAATAGCTATTATACCTAGTTAAAATAATTAACAATTTACCTGTAAAATAAATATTAACCCTAACATAGCTACAATGTAATTATTAATTATATTGTAGCTATCTTAGGGTTTATTTTATAGGTAAGTATTTAGATTTAAATAGGAATATTTTAGTTTATAAATGAATTAGATTAATTTAATATATATTTAGTTAGGGGTGTTAGGGTTAGATAGAGTTAATATAGTTAATATAAATACTATAGTAACTATATTAACTATATTAACCCTAATATAATTAGGCTTAATATAGTTAATATATATAATGTAATACCTATATTAACTATAATATACTTAGGGTTAATATAGATAATATAGCTGGCGGCGGGGTAGGTAGATTAAATTAGGGGTTAATCATTTTAATAGAGATGACGGCGGTGTAAGGGGCTTACATTAGGGGTTAATAATATTAATATAGCTGGCGGCGGTATAGGGGGATTAGATTAGGGGTTAATAATTTTTATATAGGTGGCGGCGGTGTAAGGGGTCAGATTAGGGGATAGATAAGGTAGATGACAGCAGTGTAAGGGGTTCTAATTAGGGGATAGATAAGGTAGATGGCGGCGGTTTTAGGGGCTCACAGTAGGGGGTTAGTTTATGTAGATGGCGGCGGGGTCCGGGAGCGGTGGTTTAGGGGTTAATAACTTTATTAGGGATTTCGGGGGGGGGGATCGCGGTTGACAGGTAGATAGACATTGCGCATGCGTTAGGTGTTAGGTTTATTTTAGAAGATCGCGGTTGACAGGGAGATAGACATTGCGCATGCGTTAGGTGTTAGGTTTATTTTAGAAGATCGCGGTTGACAGGGAGATAGACATTGCACATGCGTTAGGTGTTAGGTTTATTTTAGCAGCCAGTTTAGGGAGTTACGGGGCTCCAATAGTCAGCGTAAGGCTTCTTACGGCTGCTTTTTGTGGCGAGGTGAAAATGGAGTAAGTTTTCTCCATTTTCGCCACGTAAGTCCTTACGCTGCATATTGGATACCAAACTGCGCTGGTTTGGTATACCTGCCTATAGCCCAAAAAACTACGGGCGACGGCAGAAATATACGCGCGTAACTTCTAGGTTACGCCGTATATGTGATACCAAACCCGCGCAAATATTGGCGTCGCCGGCTTTTGCGGGCGACGATTTTTATCGGATGGACCCCCAGAAGTCTAAATCTACTTAGAACTTAGTGAAAACTCAAATAGGAAAAATCTCCAATTCCTATGTTAATCCGTTGAGCACAATAAAACGTATGGCAAATCATCAGACCCATTAGACGCACCATGTTTATTTGATCCTCTCATATAGCAAGTTAGTTGACTTAAGATATCAGTCAGCACTCGACAGTGTTTTCACACTTGGTCTCGCCTACCTTTAAATTCAGTTTGAGTATATAGGTGAAATGCTGTATTATGAATTGTATCTGAATGTATAGTCTATTTAACAATGATATTGCAGTATTGATAATCTCACTATAGGTTAAGTGCAAGAATTTGGCCCTGGGTCCCTTATAATGAGGAAGGGAATGCCAGTCCAGTGAGATCTGGGCTTCAGATGAGCAGTGCTTTCCCCCTCTTTCCATTCACCATGTGCAACTTTCTGACAGGCTGATAGCATGTTGTGGGGTGACAGGACAGGCCCAGACAACAAAGCAGTCAAAAGGTTAAGTCAATGTTGTGTGTCTGCTATAGGGAATCAGGAGTTTAAAAAATTGCTTCAACTGCTGGGTATAATAGCAGCAGTTAATCCCTTTGGTTGCCCATGTGTGTAAAATAACTGCTTCCTGTATTAAAAGCTTAGTAGAAAAGCAATGTAATATACATTCATTACTAAAGTCACCTGTGTTTAGTGTAGTTCACCTCTGAAAATGGGTCTTTCCTGCAGAGTGGAGGACTAAATCCTGATGTATACTACGTAGTGATTGCTGAGAGCAGAGCATATGCTCATTTACAAGTTTTGAACACTCATAAAACATTTCATGTTGAACATTTGCAGTGCCAAACTGCTGGTATCTACTATGCATATATAATGCGACTTTTAAAACCCATTGTAGAGGACCCAGTATGAAAGTGTTCTACTTTAAGTTGAACTGTGATGTGGTTTTTAAAACACTGCAGTGCCAAAAATGGAGGGATATTAATGATTGATCCAAAAGCATTTGGCTGCATAAAAGTATAATGTGAAATCTTTTTTACCAAACTATGGCTATCATAATTCTGCACACAGTGCATAATTATGTAAGAATATTTTCAATGTTAACTGTCCCTTTAAGCTGCAATGAAACTGGAATAAGGTGATCAAAAACAATTACTTTTGTAAAAAAATAAACTAATTAAAGGGACACAAAATCCAAAATGAAAGCTTCATGACTCAGAGCAGCAATTTTTAAACTCTTTCCAGTTTCTCTTTCTCTGTGTATCCTTTGTTGAAGCTCTTTTTCAATTACAAAAAAACATAGAAAAACATTTTAATAGCATTTAATATTGCACAATTATGTAAAACTATTTTTAATGTTTACTGCCCCTTTAAGCTGCAATGAAACTGGAATAAGGTGATCTAAAACTATTACTTTTGTAAAAAAAATAAACTAATTAAAGAGACATGACTCAGATAGAGCAGCAATTTTAAAACTCTTTCCAGTTTCTCTTTCTCTGTGTATCCTTTGTTGAAGCTCTTTTTCATCAGAGGGTGCATGTGCCTTAAGAGCTATTTGCATAACACTGTTGCAAACACTGCTGTCATATAGTTCTAACACTAAGATATGTGCAAGCTCTTAAACCTACCACAGTATGCTCTCACAGAAGGGATACTAAGAGAATAATAGGGTCATGACATTCAAATGACATTCAAAATTAAACCTTTTTGATTAAAATTGTGCATGAAAATTTAAGATACTTTAAAATTCATTATCAGACTTTTTTCTCTTGTATCCTTTGTTGAAAAGCATATGTACATATCCTCAGCAGCAAGGCACTACTGGGAGCTTGCTGGTGAATGGTGGCTACATACATTTGTATAAAATCGTTGGCTCAGCAGATGTGTTTAGCTAGCTCCCTGTAGTGCATTGCTGCTCTGAAGCCGACATCAACTATGGGCTAGGTTACAAGTGACGACTGCGCTATTTAGCTTGTATATTACAAGTTCAAAGTAAATGGTTGCGCTGGAGCCTGGAGCACAACAAAATTTGCATTTATCAAATTAGCGAGACTGAGGACCTAACGTAAGTGTTAGGGTTAAAAATGTTTTTTACCAAACACAACATGAATACATAAAAAAAATATATATATATATATATATGTGTGTGTGTGTGTATATATGAATGTGTATTTATGTGTTTAAATGTGTAAATATATATATATATATATATATATATATATATATTTATATATATATATATATATATATATATATATATATATATATATATACACACACACACACCACATACACTTTGGAGCCCTTTCCACTTAAATACCTTTAAGCATGAAAAATAATTTGTATTAATTTTTTAACATTTCAATGTTCTTCACTTAGAAGTAAATGTTCTTTTTAATTTTAAATATTTATTTCTATATATCGGTACATATATTTATTTTTGTGTGTGTATATATACATATAAATATATATGTATAGATATATATTTTACAACAAAATAATAATAATTATATATATCTATACTATAATTGCGTTTGTAATGGATCTTCTCGACCGGAGTTCAGGAACGGTGAGTACCAACCTGGGGGTTAGACTTAGGTTGTTGGTTTTTTTTAAAAAATTTTTTTATTTTTTTTATTTAGATTAGGGTGGGCATTTTGTAAAAGAGCTAAATGCCATTTTAAGGGCAATGCCCAACAAATGCCCTTTTCATGGCGATGGGTAGTTTAGGTTTTTTAGTGTTAGATTTTTTTATTTGGGGGGGTTTGGTGGGTGGGGGGTTTAACTGTTAGGGGGACTTTGTGTATTTTTAATGTAAAAGAGCTGTTTATCTGGGGGCAATGCCCTGCAAAAAGCCCTTTTAATGGCTACTGGCAGTTTATTCTTTAGAGTTTTTATTTTTGGGGGCTTTTTTATTTTAATAGGGATTAGGTATAATTTTTTAAAATTTGTAAATTTTGTTTTTTTATTTTCTGTAATATTAGATTTTTTTTCTGTAATATTAGATTAAATTAAATTAGGTTTAATTTTTTTAATTTTGGGGGGTTTGACAGGTTTTTTTTTTTTTTTAGATTAGGGATGGGCAACTAAAGAACTGAATGCCCTTTTAAGGGAAATGCCCAAACAAATGCCCTTTTCAGGGCAATTGATACTTTAGTATTTTTAGTGTTAAGTTTATTTATTTTGGGGGTTTTTGGTGGGTGGTGGGTTTTACTGTTAGGGGGGGACTTAGAATAAAGCACACCATTTGTAATCTAGCCCTATGTGTTTAATCTATTTGCAGGGGTTAAAGGGACATGAAACACAATTTTTTTCCTTTGTGATTCAGATAGAGCAGACACTTTTAACCCCTTAATGACCACAGCACTTTTCCATTTTCTGTCCGTTTGGGAACAAGGCTATTTTTACATTTTTGCGGTGTTTGTGTTTAGCTGTAATTTTCCTCTCACTCATTTACTTTACCCACATATATTATATACCATTTTTCTCGCCATTAAATGAACTTTATAAAGAAACCATTATTTTCATCATATCTTATAATTTTACTATAAAAAATTTATAAAATATGAGGAAAAAATGGAAATAAACACACTTTTTCTAACTTTGATCCCCGAAATCTGCTACACATCTACAACCACCAAAAATATCCATGCTAAATAGTTTCTAAATTTTGTCCTGAGTTTATAAATACCCAATGTTTACATGTTCTTTGCTTTTTTTTGCAAGTTATAGGGCCATAAATACAAGTAGCACTTTGCTATTTCCAAGCCACTTTTTTCAAAATTAGTGCTAGTTACATTGGGACACTGATATCTTTCAGGAATCCCTGAATATCCCATGACGTGTGTGTGTGTATATATATATATATATATATATATTATTTTTTTTAAAAGACATCCCAAAGTATTGATCTAGGCCCATTTTGGTATATTTCGTGCCATCATTTCACCGCCAAATGTGATCAAATACAAAAAATCGTTCACTTTTTCACAATTTTTTTCACAAAATTTCGGTTTCTCACTGAAATTATTTACAAACAGTTTGTGCAATTATGGCATAAATGGTTGTAAATTCTTCTCTGGGATCCCCTTTCTTCAGAAATAGCAGACATATATGGCTTTGGCATTACTTTTTGGTAATTAGAAGGCCGCTAAATGCCACTGCGCACCACATGTGTATTATGCCCAGCAGTGAAGGGATTAATTAGGGAGCATGTAGGGAGATTTTTGGGGTAATTTTAGCTTTAGTGTAGTGTAGTAAACAACCCAAAGTATTGATCTAGGCCCATTTTGGTATATTTCATGCCACCATTTCACCGCCATATGCGATCAAATACATTTTCTTTTTACATTTTTCACAGTTTTAGGTTTCTCACTGAAATAATTTACAAACAGCTTGTGCAATTATGGCACAAATGGTTGTAAATGCTTCTCTGGGATCCGCTTTGTTCAGAAATAGCAGACATATATGGCTTTGGCGTTGCTTTTTGGTAATTAGAAGGCTGCTAAATTCCGCTGTGTACCACACGTGTATTATGCCCAGAAGTGCAGAGGTTAATTAGGGAGCTTGTAGGGTTAATTTTAGCTTTAGTGTAGTAAACAACCCAAAGTATTGATCTAGGCCCATTTTGGTATATTTCATGCCACCATTTCACCGCCAAATGCGATCAAATAAAAAAAAATCGTTCCCTTTTTCACAAACTTTTTCACAAACTTTAGGTTTCTCACTGAAATTATTTACAAACAGCTTGTGCAATTATGGCACAAATGGTTGTAAATGCTTCTCTGAGATCCCCTTTGTTCAGAAATAGCAGACATATATGGCTTTGGCGTTGCTTTTTGGTAATTAGAAGGCCGTTAAATGCCGCTGCGCATTACACGTGTATTAGGGCTAGCAGTGAAGGGGTTAATTAGGTAGCTTGTAGGGAGTTTGCAGGGTAAATTTTAGCTTTAATGTAGAGATCAGCCTCCCACCTGAAACATCAGACCCCCTGATCCCTCCCAATCAGCTCTCTTCTCTCCCCCACCCCACAATTGTCCCCGCCATCTTAAGTACTGGCAGAAACTCTGCCAGTACTAAAATAAAAGGTATATTTGTGTTTTTTTTAAATTTTTTTAGCATATTTACATATGCTGCTGTGTAGGATCCCCCTTAGCTCCCAACCTCACTGATCCCCCACCAAACAGCTCTCTAACCCTCCCTCTCTACCTTAATGGGCGCCATCTTTAGAAAAAAATTGTTTTTTTTTATTTTTTTCCCTTTTCTGTAGTGTAGCTCCCCCCACCCCTCCAAGATCCCTTAGATTATTTTTAATTAGCCCCATTCTGACTTTCTCCCACTTATATTATATATTTTTTTCTGTAGTGTAGCGGTTCCCACCTGCTCCCGCCCCCCCGTGCATGCACGCCCCCGTCACTCCCGCCCCCGATGCCGCCCCCTCCACATCACACGGCCCATCGATGGCCTCCCACGTCGGCTCACCACCCACCAACGATACCGGCCATCGATGTCCGGTGCAGAGAGGGCCACAGGGTGGCTCTCTCTGCATCGGATGGCCATGCTGGGTTATTGCAGGATGCCTCCATATCGAGGCATCACTGCAATAACCAGAAAGCGGCTGGAAGCGAGCATGATCGCTTCCAGCTGCTTTCCAGACTGAGGACGTGCAGGGTACGTCCTCAGGTGTTAACTGTCTTTTTTTAGAGGACGTACCCTGCACGTCCTCGGTCATTAAGGGGTTAAACAACTTTTGCAATTTACTTCTCTTATATAATTTGCTTAGTTCTCTTGGTATCCTTTGTTCATAATCATACCTTGGTAGGTTGGGAGCTAGCTGCTGATTGGTGGATGCACATATATGCCTCTTGTCATTGGCTTACACATTTGTTCAGCTAGCTCCCAGTAGACACTAAGAGAATGAAGCAAAATTTATAATAGAATTAAACTGGAAAAATATTAAAAATTCGGTGCTCTTTCTGTATCATGGAATAAAATTTTGTGTTTCATGTCCCTTTAAACACATCTTTATATGTATGCAATAGTCCAGCAACATATCAGAGCATTTTCTTTTAGCACTTTTATGTCCCTTTGATAATAGAAGTAAATGTAAAGTTGCACACTAGCTGAATCATAAATGTTTTGCATTTACCTACAAGTTACTATTAATGCTTTTGGTAATAACATTCCTAGCTATAAGGCACCATAAGATTAGTGATTAAATTGTTTAGGAAAATAAGCCCCCATTTTTTAAGGCCATAGCAAACAATACCAGATTGCATTTTAAATTTAAAAAATATAGAACATAAAAACCACTTCCAAACTCAGATTGTGCCTCAGCTTGATTACCTTTATGCTATCAAAGTTACAGTGTCCTTGCATGATATAACACAGACACCGAGTGGGGTCATTACAAGGACCTGTCTGTTGCTTCAAATATTGTAGCTCATGGATAGTTGATGTATTTTATACTTGTCAACACACCTGCCCTGGAGTAATCTTGCTGCTGTTGCCAGATACAGTGACCTTGCACAAGTCTATTATCGTGTTAAGTGGCAATATCCAGACTTATCTCCCTGGCAGTATAAGGAAGCTGTTCTCCTCTACTGTAGTCTTCCCTGCTGTACCTCAGCTCCTATGTTGTGTTTTAAGGCTCATTGGCTCCCAGGAATTGCAGCTTATCCATAGGGGTGCTGCTTTGCTGTAGTTCCCAGCTTTGTTGTCACTGACTTGACTGGCAGAAACACAGCTTGCTGTACTTTATGTTTATAGGAACATCTGTCTGGCTACCCACGCTCTCTATTTACCTCATAGCAAACCCACGAAAGTACTGTGTGTTTTATAAAAGAAATGGTGGAAATTGTTAATCTGCTTGTATCCGCCACTTAATGGATACTGAGTATATGTTTGAGATGTAGGGGAACATTAATATTTATGATACAATTAATTTATAATTTAACTATCTCTTTCGGCATTATATGTTGTTGAATAAATAAATTACAAAAAAACAACAACAAAACCCGAAGAAGACAGTAGAAAGGTTTTGGAATGAAGTTATGTGTTTGTGCATTGCATGCTTTCCTTAGAACATTCTTGCAGGTCATTTACAAATGGAATTTTAAAGGCCCTATTGGCAGTAGCACCCTACATAGAGCCAGACCTGCTGCTACAACATAAAGCTTACTGTAGATCAAACACCAACAGCACAGCAATGTAGCAGTAACTCTGTAGCCACAGCTCCCTAGGAATAGTAGTGTCTAGTGGAACATATTAGCATTAATGCACCTATTGCTACTACACTTGGTTGGTCACTATCTCCCTTTTATCAAGGGGGTCCTTAACATTCTATACACTTCCTTTACCAGCTACAATAAGAAGTAAATTATCAGCCAAACTGAATTACCCACCCACTGTAATAAGCTAGACCCCACCCTAAACTTCAAGTACAGTTAACTGCAACCTGGCCCCATATTGCTATAAATCCTTATTGTAATCTGCTTAATATCTGGTCGTCCCCTACCACAGTACCCTCCATTATTTAAAGGGACATTAAACACTTTGAGATGGTAATATAAAATGATGAATTGTATATATAAAACAACCCTGCAATATACTTTCATTATTTATTTTGTCCTCTTTGCCTGTAATTCCATTCTGAAATTGTGAGCTTTTCAGTTCCTGTTAGAAATTGAAGTGCAGAACACTGTTATATTCCACACAGCCATTGGCTGCACACTCTAGTGACCTATTTATAACTGACCCTAATTGGCCACAGCAGAGAAGGTAACACAAGTTACAACATGGCAGCTCCCAGTGTTTTATAGACACTAAAACTTTACACTTATTTTGTCACTTTTTAAACAACTAAAGAAACTTTAAAAAATACATCTACATGTTAGTCATGGACTAATCTTTTCTTTGAATGCATCTTTCTATCTAGCATGTATTTAGTGTTTAATGTCCCTTTAAGCAACCCCTTATTTATCCACCACAAACATTCTAAGAAATAGAAGCAGCTTTTTTTCACAGTGTGCTGTAGGCCTTCTGGGATCCGTTACATTTATATTTATGGAGTATTTAATCAATGCTGATTGGGAAATTAGATTAAATAAACAGAATTTGTGTGGAACGAACACTGCCAAAACTAAACTTGCATGTTCTTAATCTAAGGGACAGGCTTTACAGTTAATGGAGGGAATCTTGGATAGGTCGGTTTCTTAGGTGATGGATGGGGGAGGTAGGGATTTCATGGGGGGGTCCTTGGGTTTCGAGAGTGTAAAACAGTGGCAGAGGATAATGTTAGGTTTAGATGACATCTCCTGCACCCCAAAGTAGATTTCATCCTCAAGATAATGTTTTTTTTTTTTTAAATAAAGATTATTGTCATTGTCCAATAATATAATTTTGGTGGGAAATGGACGTATACAATAACACCCCTATCTCCTGCATTTTTAACGCCCCTCTTTCAAACATGTTAAAACCGCCAGGTGATATCAGGTGATTATTTTTGTGATAAGGCAACTTGTATACACAGTTTATTTCCACTGATTTTGCTGATAAATTATGATATATAAAATCAAATTTAAATGTTGCTGTTTTTGAATGGTGAAATAATGTTAAATATCATAAAGCTTTTGAATTTAGAACTACTCAAATACTGTTGATTGTATCCACTATATTATTATAACTTCAATAAAAAAAAGAAAACTTTTGTAGTCTGATTAGTGTTTTTCTTATTTTGGGAGAATCTGTTTATTAGACATTTCTTCTGAAAATGCAGGGTTGGCTGAAAACACAGTGTATGGTATGTGTAGGTAAGTTATTACAAGACAGCAACAATACTGTCTAAATTGACTTCAACAGTCTTAAACCAACCATAAAATGTGAAAAAGTTCAGTATGAAAGGGTAACAGAATAATTCAAGAAGTGATTTTCCAAAAGTGTGGTCAGGAAGTAATATTCTTAAATCCTGGTTATTGTAAACCAAAGTAGATGACAAATTATGTAAGTGTGGCTCTTCTATCCTTATACAAATTAAACTAAAATGCATGCTTGTTATTGCGTATAGACGCTCAGTTATTCTCTAAGCCTTTCAGTATTATGACACTTGTGGTTTGGGCTGGCAGCTTTGCCTACTCCTGAGACAGGAAGGTGGTTTTGATTAGACTGGCACAATCCATAGATTAACTCTGAGCAAGACAAAACAGAATATTTGATCATATAGCTGCCATGGAACATAAACATCTTTTGGAAGCATATAAGATACAGCTGTGTCTGTGCATGTGAGTATTGCAAGTGCTTGACACCCAGTAACATAATGAGACACATGCCCCTGACTCCTTACTTCCTGCATGGCTCCTGCTGCTGCTCATTGACCCATGTGCTGTGCTTATTAGTGACCTACCATCAAATGCAGTTATCATGAAGATTGAGGAAACCACTGGGATACAACCAATCCCTGGAGAAGCTGAAAAAATGTGGTTCACTGCCAAGGTTCCCTGAGTGAGCTGCATAAGCACAGGTCGGCATCACGTTTGATGAGCTCTTTATCTGCTTTCTCTCGCTGCATGCAAAATATGAAGGTATTTAATACAAATCACCACTATGTTATGTTTGTAGGGCATTTGCCGAGCCTTGGTTTAGTGAGTACAAGAGAAATCTATCATGAAAATTACACCTCAGAATGTCACAACGTTTGTATCTCAGCACCCCATTTGATTCTAGTCAAGCTTATAAGGCACATTAAACTTTTCTGCATATCTCTCATCATTTTAAAACTTGAAAACTGAACTAGGTTTAAAGGGATGGGTATTTGTTTCTATAAGGTATAAAGCTTTTGTAAAGCTTGTCATTTAATGGAGTTGGCAGAACTTTTGTGTAACTTTGTGTGGGCAAATTTTATTCCACAAACAACAGAAAAATACTGCTACTAGCTATATGTCTTGTTTGTAAAGTGACTCAGACGTCATGTCAGGGCTATATGTCTTGTTTGTAAAGTGACTCAGACGTCATGTCAGGGCTATATGTCTTTTTTGTAAAGTGACTCAGACGTCATGTCAGGGCTGTTCTGCAAAATGGTTGTCTCACCTGCTTCAGGAAAGAGTAAGGTTACAGTACAGTTCTGTTTATGTAAAGATGTGTTTGAGAAATTGCCTGAATTCTGTTATACCATATCCATTTGCTTAAGACGAATTAGGCTGCCACTAATACATCACAAGTTCCATGAGGACCTTTCTACTTTTTAGCCTTCAGTAAGAGTTCATATCCCTGATCTCTGGTAACTGATGCTTATATCTGCATAATTTATTTCATTTACTGTTTGGCAATGAGAACTTCATAAATACCGCAGGGAAAGCAAGCAAATAATAATTATCCTTGTCGATTAGGATAGCCACTCAGGTGGAAAATACCAGATAATCCCTGTATTAGTCCCATCATGAGTGTGATTATGTAACTCACTGGTGGCCTAATTGTCTATTTGCCTGTAATCCGTCATTTGCTAGAAATGTGTACCCAGACATGGAAAAGAAATGCATTCAGTGTTTTACAAGAACAGTTTTAGGCAACCTTGTTATTATTTATATTATTAGTAATAATAATCATGCAGTGCAGAAAACTTTCATTTTACATGCAGCCTAGGCAATCTATACCCCCTACTTGTAGCAAATCATGAAGTAGTCTGGGTAATGAGTACAACGTTAGAAAAAGCCAAATCAATTTTCTAAGGAAACATCTGGAGCAATGCTTGTTGAGACAATGAAACACATGTGCTTATGCTGCAGGGTAAATTTAAATTTAATTATAATAATAATAAATTATTATTATTATTATTAATAATAATAATGATACTATTATTATTATTTATATAGCATCATCTATTTGCACCATCGTATTTTGCAGCACAAAGCACAATATATGGTAATATTATTTTATTCATATTTAAAACAAAACTATTTTAAGTATTTGGGAGTTAAACATACATTTTAGCTAACACTTGACAAGGAGATATGACTTAAACGTCTGGCTCATTACTATATTTATATAGACTTCCTTTTCTGGTTCAGAATTCTAGATGGCATCTTTCATATAAATTTTTATACATAAACAACAAATGAAAAAGCTTAACCACTGAAACAAACTAGCAGTTAAAGGGACATTAAACACTTTGAGATGGTAATATAAAATGATAAATTGTATATATAAAACAACTCTGCAATATACTTTCATTATTTATTTTGTCCTCTTTGGCTGTATTTCCATTCTGAAATTGTGAGCTTTTCAGTTAATGTTAGAAATGGAAGTGCAGAACATTGTTAAATCCAGCACAACCATTGGCTGCACACTCTAATGACCTATGTATAACTGTCCCTAATTGGCCACAGCAGAGAAGGTAACACAAGTTACAACATGGCAGCTCCCAGTGTTTTATAGACACTACAACTTTACACTTATTTTGTCACTTTTTAAACAACTAATGAAACTTTAAAAAATACATCTACATGTTAGTCATGGACTAATCTTTTCTTTGAATGCATCATTCTATCTAGCATGTATTTAGTGTTTAATGTCCCTTTAAGAGATGCGGACAAGTATTGCACATGGGATACTATGTTTATAATTCTGCATTCCGTGTCTTTGCCACTAGGTGGCAGTGCTTTTCTAGTACATAAATGTCCAAAATATAATTTTAAAAAGTACTTAAAATATACTAATTACAAAAAGTATTGTTAAAATGTCCTTTGTTATGTTTGCTGCCTAGTTTTTGTGATAGCTAAGTAATAAGTACTTAATAGATGAAATTCCAGCAATAAATGTTTTTAAATGTAGGCAGAAGGATGTTTTGTATAACTGCCAATTTATAGCTGGATAATAATTCATTAATGCCTATTTTTTACCCTAGAACTTGCCTTTTGTATCCATGTCTTACATTCCTGAAATAGAATATTAGAGAGCTGAAATGTTAACCTAATAAAAGGGCATGAATAAGGAGCTAAAGAAATATTTGAAACAATACCTCCCAACTATCCCAATTTGAGATGGACAGTCCCTAATTACTAGTTCAGTCCCCCTGAGACAGCCATATGTCCCTCTTTACTGAATTTCCCTTAGCCCCACTCTCAAAACAACATGACTCCACCCACAAAATGGTGACGGGCTCCTATCAATCTCCTGTGTCCCTCATACTCAGCCACAAATGTTGGGAGGTATGGTATATGCAGATTTTATTTATATTATTTTATTTACATTAAAACAGATGCAAATGTCACTTATAAATTGATTAGGGAGCCAGGCAGCCATTATTGCTGGAGTTATAATTCTGGCTCCTCATTTATCTATATATAATTGCACTTAGTCTAGTTCCTGCATATTTTTGCTAGCTCCTACCTAAGTTTGCTATCAATTTTAAAAAGGGACATTAAAACATCCAGCGTTACTGCATTATACGGATAATAATCACAATAATTGTGATGGCAAGACATTTCTGCAAAGTCTAAACATTTTTAAACAGATTACCATCTTGTTTGATGCAATTGTTTTTCATTAACCAAACTCCACCATCACTTGCCTCATTTTGAAGAGACAATCCAGGCTTGAGTCTGTCTCTGACAAGGCTAGCACCAGTCTTTATGCTGGTATAAAGTGTATTGTTTTGCGTTTCATATTTGTTAAAGCTAATTAAGGAAAGGTGTGGAGCAGGGTTAGCCTTGGTAAGTCTGCAGTATGCTTTTTTTATTTCTGAGAATTTGAAAATACATTTTTTCTGAACAAAATGACATTAAAGGGGGCAAAATAAATCATTAACACATATTGCAAAGTAGTTTGACTATGCATAACTAAACCTTTTATATTAAAATCTCAAGGTGTTTAATGTCTCTTTAAGTATTGTTGCTGAGATAAAGCTGTGTATCTTATGTTAAGATATCCTTCCTATAGAGAAAACAAAACCTCACTAAGTCTGTAACCAAATTCTAGTGGGAAGACATATTGGTCTCTTTACTTAAAGGGACAGTCAAGTCCAAAATATACTTTCATTAATTAAATAGGGCATGCCATTTTAAAAAACTCTCCAATTTACTTTTATCACGAATTTTGCTTTGCTCTCTTGGTATTCTTAGTTGAAAGCAAAACCTAGGAGGCTCATATGCTAATTTCTTAGAACTTGAAGGCCGCCTCTAATCTGAAAACATTTTGACAGTTTTTCACCACTAGAGGGCGTTAGTTCATGTGTTTCATATAGATAACATTGAGCTCATGCACGTGAAGTTACCTAGGAGTCAGCACTGATTGGCTAAAATGCAAGTCTGTCAAAAGGACTGAAATAAGGGGGCAGTTTGCAGAGGCTTAGATACAAGGTAATTACAGAGGTAAAACATGTATTATTATAACTGTGTTGGCTATGCAAAACTGGGGAATAGGTAATAAAGGAATTAACTATCTTTTTAAACAACAAAAATTCTGGTGTTGACTGTCCCTTTAATTGTGTCTGATTACTGGTGGGTATTTCAATTGGAAGAACCAAAGCCATTCTCCTATAATTCCGTCCAAAATAGCGCATATGAACTGATCATCATATTCATCAAAGCACTCTGCGCCTATAATTGTGCAAATCTGAAAGAAACTTCTTCACACTCCGCTTACATTCGCCTAGGCGCAAAGTCGCGCTCCCGTGTGCAACAATATACATTAGTAATAGGCGTAATTTAACAGCCCCACCTACAAATACACCCAGATTCTTATTTATCATTGCTTGGCGCCGATCGGGAACTGAAGTTTTGGCTTCAATTGCGTGTTGTATATTTCGCCATACAGACTGAGGCGAACACCATTATAATACATGCTTTTACATCTTGTGATGCAGTACTTTCTTATTTTAACTAATTTTTCAAAGGCTCAGCGCCTAGAAGAGACTGTTATTGCCAGAAATTTGTGCTTCCACAGGCGCATATGGGTACCAACAGTTTTATATCCTATATTATAAAAGACAAGAGTTTGTCTGAAGCCGTTCAGACAAACTCTTGCAGCTGATCGCACGCGCACCCACCCGACAGCAGCGCGAGGACCGGGCAGCACAGCTGATCGCGCGTGCAGGGGAGAACCGGGCAGCAAAGCTGAGAGAGAGAGAGAGAGAGAAAGAGAGAGAAAGAGAGAGAGAGAAAGAGAAAACGAGAGAGAGAAAGAAAGAAAGAGAGAGAGAGAGAGAGAGAGAGAAACAATATAAGAGAATATAACACAACACAGCCCGTGTGAACGGGCTTTAGGACTAGTTTATATATAAATCGATATATTGATATATTTATTTTTGTGATCTTAAATTATCAACATATGGCAAAAACAGCACATAAACATTATATAATATAAATATAAGCTAAATAGTTACCTAAAAAACGCTTTTTTAATAATCAAAACATGGCGGCGTAAATATTTATAGGGATTTACTGTGATAAATAGGGAGTACATGCTTTTTCCGACAGGTGAAATTTATCGTTATTACGCCCCAGCTCGCCTCCGAGCTGGGGCGCAGTTACAGGCGAAGCACATACAGAGTTCGCCTAGCCTTTGCTAAATCTAGCCCTAAGTGTTTTTTTTTTCTACAGAGAATGTTAAGCACATGGTGCACTCTATAGAAGCCTAGGTAAGTTATACCATATGCCAATATGTGCCAGTACAATCACCTGGCAAGCTCAGTGGCATAAGAATGTGAGTGTAAAACCTTATGCAAAAAGATAAAAATTGCTGCTCTGACCTTTGAACTGTTCTTATTATGTGGAGACATTAAAGAAGAGTTATGAGTTTCTGTCGTGTCCTGTATTTGTGTACTGTGTGTATTTTGCCCCAGGGATAACTTATTCCTGATAGCTCTTAAGGAAATAAACAGCAGGCAGAATGATGAGACACCAGTGGAAAGGTTTATGAGAGAGTGAAGACAGACTCACACCCACTTGTCTGCATATCGCAGTCTGCAGAGCAACACCAGCACTCTGAATAAAATGCAGCTGGTTGATCACACTGAAGGCCGAGAGCACATTTCCCCTAAATGCAAGTCTTCCTATACATTATACTCATGTGCACACACGCATGCACACACACACATGCACATGCATACACACGCATGCACACACATACACACGCATGCACACACTCCGTATACATGTGTGTATTTGTTTTTGTTTTCTTTTGAGGTAAGTCATTGAGGCAAATTATTTAATAAATTTAATATTATCTATTTTTTTTATCCCACTTCACTAGTAGATTCTCTGCCCATATATCCTATCATGTTTCATTTTTCTCCCCATTCTTATGATAGTGAACAGTTCATGGCTGAGAGGTTTAATAAAATTAGTCTTTAGTGAGAAAAATGTGGCCGCTTATTTTCACATGAAAGCAGATTTAGCTTCAGCAGAAAAGTATTTTTTTACCAAGTAAAATGCACAAAAATAACAAAGGTGAACTTTAAAGGGACAGTCATTTTTATACTTTAAAAAGATAGATAATCTCTTTATTACCCATTCCCCAGTTTTGCATAATCAATACAGTTATATTAAAACACTTTTTACCTCTGTGATTACCTTGCATCTAAGCCTCTACAGACTGCCCCCTTATTTCAGTTCTTTTGACAGACTTGCATTTTAGCCAATCAGTGCAGACTCCTAGGTAACTCCAAGGAAGTGAACACAATCAGCGAGATTACGAATCTTGCGTTAGCCTTAAAAAGCAGCGTTGAGGGGTCCCGCTGGTATTACGAGTCAGGCAGGAAAGGGTCTACCGCTCACTTTTTTTGCGCAATTTTAGCTTACCGCAAATCCCCTTACATCAATTGCGTATCCTATCTTTTTAATGGGATTTGCCTAACGCCGGTATTACGATCACCTGAAAAAGCGAGCGCTAGACCCTCTCCTGTTCAGACTCCTACCACATTTAAAAGTCAGTAATTAGAAGTTTTATGGGCTAACGCCGTAACATAACACTCTTAAAGGGACACTGAACCCAAATTTTTTCTTTTGTAATTCAGAAAGAGTATGCAATTTTAAGAAACTTTCTAATTTGCTCCTATTATCAATTTTTCTTAATTCTCTTGCTATCTTTATTTGAAAAAGAAGGTATCTAAGCTTTTTTTGGTTTCAGTACTCGGGACAGCACTTTTTTTATTGGTGGATGAATTTATCCACCAATCAGCAAGGACAACCCAGGTTGTTCACCAAAAATGGGCCGGCATTTCAAATAAAGATACCAAGAGAATGAAGAAAATTTGATAATAGGAGTAAATTAGAAAGTTGCTTAAAATTCCATGCTGTATCTGAATCACGAAAGAAAAAAACTTGGGTACAGTGTCCCTTCCATAAACTACCTATTAACCCCTAAACTGAGCCCCCCCCCACATTGGAAACACTTCACTAAAATGTTTAACCCCTAATCTGCCGACCGGACATCGCCGCCACTTTAATAAATATATTAACCCCTAAACTGCCGCACTCCCGCCTTGCAAACACTAGTTAAATTTATTAACCCCTAATCTGCCGTCCCTAACATCGCCGACACCTAATTACATTTATTAACCCCTAATCTGCCGACCCCAACGTCGCCGCTACTACTATATTAAATTTATTAAGCCCTAAACCTAAGTCTAACCCTAAGTCTAACCCCCCTAACTTAAATTTAATTTAAATTAAACAAAATAAATTTAACATAATTAAATAAATTGATCCTATTTAAAACTATATACTTACCGAGAAAATAAACCCTAAGCTAGCTAATAGTTACATTGTAGCTAGCTTAGAATTTATATTTATTTTACAGGCAACTTTGTATTTATTTTAACCAGGTAGAATAGTTATTAAATAGTTATTAACTATTTAATAACCACCTAGCTAAAATAAGTACAACATTACCTGTAAAATAAACCCTAACCTAAGTTACAATTACACCTAACACTACACTATAATTCAATTAATTACCTAAACTACCTACAATTAATTACAATTAAATTAAATAAACTAAATTACGAAAAAAACACTAAATTACAGAAAAAAAGAATTACAAGAATTTTAAACTAATTACACCTAATCTAATACCCCTAATAAAATTAAAAAGCCCCCCAAAATAATAAAATTCCCTACCCTATACTAAATTATAAATCAGCTCTTTCATGTGTAAAAAAAATACAATACCCCCCAACATTAAAACCCACCACCCACACACCCAACCCTACTCTAAATCCCACCCAATCCCCCCTTAAAAAAACCTAACACTACCCCCTTGAAGATCACCCTACCTTGAGCCGTCTTCACCCAGCCGGGCACAAGTGGTCCTCCAGAGGGTCCGAAGTCTTCATCCTATCCAGCCAGAAGAGGACATCCTGACCGGCAGAGGGCTTCATCCAGGCGGTATCTTCTATCTTCATCCTTCCGGAGCGGAGCGGGTCCATCTTCAAGACATCCGATGCGGAGCATCCTCTTCATCTGACGGCCGACGACTGAATGACTGGTCCTTTAAATGATGTCATCCAAGATGGCATCCCTTGAATTCCGATTGGCTGATAGAATCCTATCAGCCAATCGGAATTAAGGTAGGAAATCATCAGCCAATAGGATTTTTCCTACCTTAATTCCGATTGGCTGATATGATTCTATCAGCCAATCGGAATTCAATCTTGGATGACATCATTTAAAGGACCAGTCATTCAGTCGTCGGCCGTCAGATGAAGAGGATGCTCCACGTCGGATGTCTTGAAGATGGACCCGCTCCGGAAGGATGAAGATAGAAGATGCCGCCTGGATGAAGCCTTCTGCCAGTCTGGATGTCCTCTTCTGGCCAGATAGGATGAAGACTAAAGACCCTCTGGAGGACCACTTGTGCCCGGCTGGGTGAAGACGGCTCAAGGTAGGGTGATCTTCAAGGGGGTAGTGTTAGGTTTTTTTAAGGGGAGATTGGGTGGGTTTTAGAGTAGGGTTGGGTGTGTGGGTGGTGGGTTTTAATGTTGGGGGGTATTGTAATTTTTTTTACAGGTGAAAGAGCTGATTACTTTGGGGCAATACCCCGCAAAAGGCCCTTTTAAGGGCTATTTGTAATTTAGTATAGGGTAGGGAATTTTATTATTTTGGGAGGCTTTTTTATTTTATTAGGGGGATTAGATTAGATGTAATTAGTTTAAAATTCTTTTTTTCTCTAATTTAGTGTTTTTCCCCCGTAATTTAGTTTATTTAATTTAATTGTAATTAATTGTAGGTAGTTTAGGTAATTAGTTTAATTATAGTGTAGTGTTAGGTGTAATTGTAACTTAGGATAGGGTTTATTTTACAGGTAATTTTGTACTTATTTTAGCTAGGTAGTTATTAAATAGTTAATAACTATTTAATAACTATTCTACCTAGTTAAAATAAATACAAAGTTGCCTGTAAAATAAAAATAAATCCTAAAATAGCTACAATGTAGCTTAGGGTTTATTTTATCGGTAAGTATTTAGTTTTAAATAGGATTAATTTATGTAATTATAGGATTAATTTATGTAATTATGTTAAATTTATTTTGTTTAATTTAAATTATATTTAAGTTAGGGGGGGTTAGACTTAGGGTTAGACTTAGGTTTAGGGCTTAATAAATTTATTATAGTGGCGGCGACGTTGGCGGTGGCAGATTAGGGGTTAATACATTTAATATAGTTGCGGCGGTGTTGGGGGGGGGATTAGGGGTTAATAAATATAATGTAGGTGTCGGCGTTATTGGGGGCAGTAGATTAGGGGTTCATAAGTATAATGTAGGTGGCGGCGGTGTCAGGAACGGCAGATTAGGGGTTAATAATATAATGTCGGGCGGCAGATTAGGGGTTAATAAGTGTAAGATTAGGGATGTTTAGACTCAGGGTTCAGGTTAGGGTGTTAGGTGCAGACATAACTTTTATTTCAACATAGGAAACAATGGGGCTGCGTTAGAAGCTGAACGCTGCTTTTTTGCAGGTGTTAGATTTTTTTTCCAGCTAGCTCAGCCCCATTGTTTCCTATGGGGAAATAGTGCACAAGTACGTTTTGCCAGCTTACCGCTACCGTAAGCAACTCTGGTATTGAGGTGAGATGTGGAGCTAAATTTTGCTCAACGCTCACTTTTCTGAGGCTAACGCCGGCTTGCAGAAAACTCTTAATACCAGCGTTGGCTTAAGTGGGCGGTAAGAAAAAAAGGCTTGTTAGCCCCGCACAGCCTTACCGACAAAAACTTGTAATCTAGGCGAAAGTTATCTATATGGCACATGTGAACTAACACCCTCTAGCTGTGAAAATTTTCAAAATGCATTAAGATAAGAGGCAGCCTTCAAGGGCTTAGAAATTAGCATATGAGCCTACCTAGGTTTAGCTTTGAACTAAGAATACCAAAAGAACAAAGCAAAATCTATGTTAAAAGTAAATTGGAAAGTTGTTTAAAATTACATTCCCTATCTGAATCATGAAAGTTTATTTTGGACTAGTCTGTCCCTTTAAGATTACCCACTGCCCTTATCATTAAACAATATTTATAGCCATACCAGTAGTATTGTACAGAATTGTGTATGTACTGAGAGATAAGTAACATGATACATTATGACTTATACTACTCAAAAACATTATTAATTAATTAGTCATAAAAAGCAAATCAATGGGGATTAGATAGCATGTCAAGGTATAAATATAGGTGGCCAATATATTCTGGTCAAACATTGGTTCCTGAAAAAAAATACTCTAAATAATATTTGAATACCCACTACATTTCTCTGCCTAGTTACAGCCATTGGAATTAGGGACAATAACCTGTCCAGTATATCACTTTTTTTAGAAGGCAACCTACATTTGGTGGAGCTCATTTAGGGTCAGATTACGTGTGGAGCACTAACTTTTGCACGCAAGCGATATCGGGTTTTCGTGTTCGTTTGCTCGCAAATTAAATTGCGCTCGTATTACAAGTTGAAAGTAGATGCAAACGCTTGGGCGCAATTGAGATTTACGCTAGAATAATAAGCACAACCTCAGAGCTTTGGTTAACTGTTTTGCAAAACAAAAAAGTGTCACAAAACACATCAAAAATACATTACAAAGTACACTTATAATAACACTATCTAATAAAAATTATTTAAGAAAAAATTGCACAAAAAGGTTATAAGGGCTCAAAGATATGAGGTCTCAGGTGTTAGGGGAAAAAAAGGCAGATAAAGGGCTTTAACATAGAGATACATACATATACATGTCTAACGATATATACACATTTGTATTTATGTATTTATATGTGTATTACAGACATATATAGACATAAAAACATGTAAATACATATGCACAGATATATAGAAGTACATGAAAACATGTAAAAGCATATTTATGCAATATTCTTATTTAATAAAGTATTCAACTGTGTATTTACTGTAAATAGTTCACATTCCAATGTTCTGCACATAGCAGAATATCTTCTATGTATTTATAAATATATATTCCTATATATAGTACACAGAGAAAGTCCAGCACTCGCTTACAAGCTCTTAGCTAAAATTAAAAAGAAAAAATGGAAGAGTTAGTTACTGCATCTGGCCAAATGGGATAAGCCCAGGTACCACGTCAAGGTCTTTTCCAAAACCTGAGTCCCTAAACAGCCAGATAATGCAAGCTCTCAATCCAACAAACTGTGAACAAGTGAAGGGTGCACAGGTTTATGTAATCACCCTAGACATATACAAAACACTGAAGGGGACTGCACTCTCAGACCAGACTAGGTACAAATCCCATAACCCTGCAACATGCACAGCCCTGGGTGCACAATCTTCCATATTTGCTTTTAATCTTGGCTGAGAGCTTGTGAGTGCTGGACTTTCTCTGTGTGCTGTATTTGTTTTGTAATTTTCCCTATGGGCCTTGCACCCAGACCTGTCTGGGGTTAACTGCCTGTGACTCTGGAGACAGTGCAGCTTCCTGAGAGTGCTATTGTGCACCCAGGGCTGTGCATGTTGCAGGGTCATAGGATGTGTACCCAGTCCGGTCTGAGAGTGCAGTCCCCTTCCGTGTTATTCCTATATATATATGTGTATATATGTGTATATATATATATATATATATATATATATATATATATATATATATATATATATATATACATATATATACATACATACACACACACACACACACACACACACACAGGTGGCCCTCGGTTTATGCCGGTTCAATTTGTGCCGTTTCAGAATAACAACCTTTTTTTCAGTCATGTGACTGCTATTGAAAAGCATTGACTGCTATTGAAAGCATTGAGAAGCATGGCATACATTAAAATATCCAGTAGGTGGAGCTGTCCGCTTGTATTGCAGCAAAGACACGCAAAGCCAAGCAAGCCAGACGTGATCAATGGATCAATTGTTCGCAATAAGGTGTGGCCAATGGATCAATGGATCAGCTTTCAAAGGAACAAGATCTAGCAGCCACTTCCCTTAGATGTAGACTCAATGCAGAGAACTGTTTGCAGAAAAAGGCAAGTAAAAAAACGTTTTTGTTCATTAAACTTAGTTTGATGATTATACAGTCTGTTGTGTGATTAAACACAGGCAGGCTAAAATTAATCAGTGTATAACCAGACCTCAGCAATGGAGACGTTTTTAAAGGAACAAGATCTAGCAGCCACTTCCCTTGCAGATGCAGACTCAATGCAGAGAACTGTTTGCAGAAAAATGCAAGTAAAAAAACGTTCTTCTTCATTAAACTAGTTTGATGATGGTACAGTCTGTTGTGTAATTATTTTGTTTTTGTTCATTAAACTTAGATTGATGATGATACAGTCTGTGTGATAATTTTATTAGGTGCGGTTTACCAAATGTTTTTGTTCATTAAACTTAGTTTGATGATGATACAAATTGTATGATCATCAAACTTAAGTTTAATGATTGTATCATACAATCTACCGTATATTTTTAGGTTTATAATGCTGTTTACCATTTAAAGTCTTCATTTCAAAGCTTTAAAAATAATGTATTAGGTGTTACCTATGACAGTTTTGAGAGGGGCCTGGAACCTAACTCCCTCACTTCCCATTCACTTACATTATAAACTGGGTTTCAATTTACAACCATTCCTCTCGGAACCTAACCCTGGCATAAACTGAGGGCTACCTGTATATATATATATACTGTGTGTGTGTGTGTATATATATATATATATATATATAAATATATATGTGTGTATTGTATTGGGTATTTGTAAAGCGCGGCTAATCACCCGTAAGGGTTTCAAGGCGCTGCTCATTTTATCAACCTCAGAAGGATGAAAGGCTGAATGGACCTCGTCGGGGGTCAGACCTGCAACCCTTGGGTTGCTATAGAGATCAGCCACAGTGTCTTAGCATGCTGAGCTATCTTTCCATGTGTATATGTAGAGCAAAAATATTAGTTCTGTTCATCATCACTTGAGAGCATATAGCGTTTCTGTTTTTATGCTTATATTACAATTCCAAGGTTATTTTTTTTATTAAAAATAATATACTGAATTATTAGGGAGTAGGTATTAATATTGTACTTTACAGTTTATAGTTGGGTGCAGACCCTGTTACACACATGAATTTACTTCAACAAATAGAGAGAAACACGAAGAGGACGCAGTAGTGCCCTCTCCAAAGAAAGACTGGGATTTCAGCACTCCAGAAAATTTTATGCAATAATCTAGTCAATGACTCATAGAAAAAATTATAAATTTATTTAGTATGTTAGAAACAGGTGTTCTCAGCTTTCAGTGCGAACCAGTCAACGGCTGGGTCTCCTAAGTCAAAACCACACACATGTTAATAGTTTGTAAAATTTATTATAAGTGCAAATATATTTATAGTGATTCAATATGTAAAAATAAATACATAGAAAAAGCTGGCCAGCTCACAAAACTTGCTTACGATGCAGGCTATTAACCTTAAATAAGGCTAGAAAGAATTATTAAGCAACACCCCTACCAGTGGGTAGCCCCGTGTATACACAGGAATCTGCTACCATGGATAACACTGGGGATCCATGCAGAGTAACTCGTAACACAAGAATAGTATTGGCAACACCTCTCTCAGAGGATAACCCAATCTAAATTGGAAAATTGTTATCATGAGTAAACACCTGAGGATCTATGCCTAATACTAGCTATATTGTAAAGTTGTGCAAAATAACAATGTTTTACATGTTTAACCTTTTACACTTTCATATCAGTAAACAACACCCCTACCAGAGGGTAGCACCAATATTATAAAGAGGTACCAGCTACCATGGTAAAAATTGGGGATCTATGTTTATAAGATACTAGTTGTGTAATCACAGCGATATGAACCGTATGTTAAGGGCAGGCAAAGATAGACATTTAAACTCAAATTCTAGAGAAATACTTCATTTCCCCTTGCAGCATATAGTTAAGCTGTTGGGTATAGAGTTCATTCTATTTCATTTATCCCAGGCAATGCATTCCATTTGCAAAACAGTTAGACTCGTAAGTCCATGAATACATTACAAATAACTTCCGGGAAACAAAATCCTCCTCCGTTAGATTCTCTTTAGGATAATTTAATCCGGGTACGGAGCCTGCTTCCTATTGCGGTTTCCAGAGCTGTGTTTACGGCTTGCATCGAGCAACATTTAGGACCTGGTTCTCAGCTGTGCAGAATGACGTCACACGCCAATTATTTTTTTTTATTGCTCGAGTTAAAGGCTTTGTCAAATAGCGAGAGTACACTAAATCCCTTACATAATAGACTTATATGGGGCATGCAATATAATGTCAGATATAGCTCGAGCGCTAAGCCAATGTAGCAGAAAAATTAACTCGAGTAGTGGGGTTCTTCAAGTAGTTCTCTGTTATACTATTCTAATGATAACACACATATATGCACATACACCTTTGACTCCTTCCCAGCCTTGACCCTTGTCATATACCATATCCCTTTAATTCTGCCACAAAGCCTTTGTTTTACAAGTAAGTTTAAATATACGTACATTACAACCTTTATTTCCATAGCATATACTTTTGCTTTGTTATACAAACTATCAAGCGATATTTGTTTACTTCAGTTTTCAAAAAGCTCAAAATTTTAGTGATATTTTGCATTGCACTTGAGTGCAACAGTTAATAAATTGACACTAAAGTTAAAATGAACCTTTATGATTCAGATACAGGATTTCATTTTAAACCAATTTCCAGTTTGCTTCTGTTATCTAATTTTCATATACTTTGTTGAAAAGCATACCTAGATATGCAGAGCAATGCACTACTGGGAGCTAGCTCCTGATGTGTTCAACTAGATCCCAGTGCTACTTTTTTAAAAAAAGATACAAAATGATGCTCTACCCGAAATCATAAAAGTAAAATTTTGACTTTATGGTGCATTTAAAAAAAATTGGGTTTTTATATCCCTTTAACTCACCACTTGTAATACGAGCACAATGAGTATCATACGGCATCTTATACAGAGAGACTGAAAACATTGTCCTACTTTTATTTAAGGGGAGGGGGTAAAACTATTTTTGTTACAGCATTATACCTGATAAGTGGTGTTATCCTGTTAGATTCTCTAAAAGAAATAGCTGAAAACATTGATCCATAAATTGACTAACAGAGCTAAAGATGAGTTGAGCTAAATTATATTCTTCCGTAAGAGTTTTTAGAACTACATCCTGGGGATTTGCTTTCACAAATAATTCCCTATACAAATCGGATTGAATATTGACGATAATCTTCAGGCAATTAGTGATGTTCTAACTTCTGAGCACAATAAAATAAAATACCTGCTGTTTAGGTAACAAAGAATAAAATGGGAAAGTAACAAATGATCATCATTAATGGTCAGAACTATTTCGTGGTTGTCTGAATAAAATGCCACTTGGGATTCCACAAGTATTTCCTGCAGATAAACAATAGGAAACAATAGAAAAAAGCCTGAAAGCTTCAGTAAACCAATATTCTTGTGTACGTAACCAGACTGTGGATAGATCTTAGGCTTGTCGTGACAAAAAGGCTGTATAAATGTACTGGTTTCAATATCAGGTCCCATTTATCCAGCATATCACAAACAAATGTGTATTTTTTTTTATTTAAATATTTTTATAGAGGTCATACAGATCAAAAAAAAAGAGGAAAGGAGAAAAATAGACATGTTATGCCCCCCCGGCCACAGACAGCAACCCCTGCTTAGAAAAAAATAGAAAAAAGAAGGTTATCCAGTGTACATATCCATTCTAAATACATAAGTATTTACTTACTATATACACTGAGTAAGAAATCGGGTATTAAACCCCCTACAACCACAAGAAACTGAAGAAAAATAAACCAGCTGCCTTATCAAAGAAGCTTAGAAATACATGAATCCCTTTGAGGAGCAAAGAGCAATAATAAAAGTGTTATGGTTATAACATTAGGGGTAAGCATAGATTTAGTCTTGGTAGTGACTTTGGAGCACATATCAACTATAAACCATGAGCAATAATAGCTGTATCAAAACAAGATAATCAGCGTATTACTTAGACATCGCCCAGAGCTACTGATTTTGCAACCAAACTAAATGGCCACTTCTTGGACACATACCCCATATTTTTCACTTAGCTGTGCTGGTGTTTCTGTTAAATGTTAATGATAGCATTTATATTTTTTAAAGCATTTACTGCCTCATTTAGGCCCAGATTACAAGTGGAGCGATATTATTAGCGCAGGGTACGCTATTAACATTGCTGAACCACACTATGATTAGCGCGTGCAAATCGCTATTAAAAACCCATGGTAAAGTAGAATAATATTTAGCTTGGCTGACATCCCTTTTAACATGCCCTATACTTAATGGACATTGCAACTTCGCTAATCATCACTCATATTACAAGTTGAACAGCGCTAAAACATTTTGAGACTTGAGACCTGAAGTAAAGTGTTAGGTCTAGAATACAAATATCATAAAACACATGGAAAACATATATTAAAATAAAGTATTACACTCATATCTATCTATCTATCTATCTATCTATCTATCTATCTATCTATCTATCTACAGTATCTATCTATCTCTATCTATCTGTATACATGTATATCTAATATAAACTGTAAAATGATTATTGAAGATAATGTATAGGGTTTAAATGTGATATGGTAAAATGTGAAGGTGATTGACAGTGAAGGGCTATATATTATAAGTGAGTGTGTATGTGTATTTATGTGCTTAAATGTGTAAATATGTATGCACGCTTAGAGCAGATTAGAGCAGACTTCCACCCTACTCTCTTTCAAATTGGGTGTCAACTGCCGAGGTACCCACTTTGCACACAGTTTCCGTTACTCTACGTTTCCCACCATCTTCTGTATAGCATTATGACTACAGTCCAGTTGTGCAGCAAGCTCACGGATTGTGACACGTCTGCCCGCGCAAACCAACTCTTACACTCGCTTACGATTCGTGTCAGTTTTTGCAGTTGATGCTCTCCCACCGCGCAATTTGTTTTCAATGCTGGTTTCCCCTTATGTAAACTTCTTCATCCACCTGTGCACATTGCTCTTGTCCATGGTGTCATCTCCATACACATTCTGTAGCCCTCTGTGGATGTCGGATAGCCTGCACTTCTCCTTTGTCAAGAACTCAATGACAGCATGTTTCTTCTGCTTGGAATCCATTATTCACCTTCAAGGAAGAAAAATATAAGGAAACACCTGTATAGTGGAAGAGTCACTAAAACAACATGTGCAATTTGAAAGACCTACATCAGTTAAAAAAAAGTTATGCCCACTTTTGCATTACTTTTGGTACAGCCCTCGTATATACAGATATATATTTAACAATAAACATAACATTTTCTTCTAAGTGAAAAACATAGAACATATGTATTTGAAGTATTTCTTAACGCACTTTCGTTAGCACAGCTGTCCTAGCGTACCTTTTGAGTTAGCACCCGAGCAAAAGCCAGAAAAAGACTTTTGTAGCGTGCATCATAGAAGTCTGACTTCCAGATTTTAAGGTGCATGAGTCTTTCGCTCATGCGCTAACATTTTACTTTCAACTTGTAATTCCTACACACATCTAGCAGCCTTACTTTACTGATTTAACTTGAACACAGTTAGCACGCAACAGCAGTAATATGTCTGCATTACACTTGTAATCTATCCCTTAATAAGCACTGTGTATACGTATGTATGTGATACATTACCCCTTACTGGACTGGACCCGTATAACCAAAGAGTACCTATCCCCTAAAGACAGAACGCACCACCTGCACTGTGCACCCTCATATGAAAGATAACAATTGCAACCACCTGTTTTGGGTTTTTTCCCAATATATTTTACTATGCTAAATAAAGATGGATATAGAAGAAGAATGCAAAAAAGAAAATGAGTTGCTAAACCTCTGTAAAATCAGAATGTTAAAGGTACACTAAAGTAAACATTTTTACTTTTATGACTTACAGTAAATAGAACCCACAATTCAGTCACAGAATACATGTATATGCATTTATTGATTGGCTGATTGCCTGTCACATGATGCACATTATGCAAAGGGATGGTAAATGGCACTAATTTTGAAATTTGAAATTCTAGCTAAGTGCTTTTGTATTATCTTTTTATTATGTGTATTTTGTTTATTCTACTCTATTGTGCTTAATGGTACTTTTTAGTTGCTTTAAAAGTTTTCTTCAAATTCATAATATATATATATATATATACAGTATCTTAATGTTTTGTAAAGCCTGGGGGATAAAATTATGCTAAGTTTGGGACCATTGTGTTTTCGAAATATTTTTGAAATAAGGAATGACTCGTATGCTATTAATTACCAAAACCAAGTTTTCTATTGTGATATTTATTTCCTAGAAGTACTCACTATAAAAATAATAAAATTGGTGTTTAATACAATGAGTACAAAACAAAATTAAAACATCTTTAGCACAGAAGTGAGAAATGGCTTGAGAATGAAAGTATCCCCCTGCCAGAGTGTATTTGAATCAACCACAGTTGCTAACTAAATAATCACTATATTATTATTATTGTTTATAAAATGGAGCAATATTCCATAGCGCTGGATACATAAGTTGGGGGATACAATGCCTATTTTAAAAACCTTACAGACACATAAATTAGACTACAAAGAAACAAAACAAACTAATATAATAGGAATAGGCTCCTGCTCTGAATAACTCACAATCTACAGTTGAATCATAGGGAAACATAGGTTTAGGGCAATATGTTCGAAGACCTCCCAACTGTCCCTATTTTAGAAGGACAGTCCCTAATTCTGAGCTCTGTCCCTATTTGCAGAATTTCCTTAGCCCCGCCCTTACATTACACAAACACTCCCACCAACCATTAAGACAAAACCATAATTCTGCCCTCACCTCATCACCCCTCCCAACACTACTCAAACAAAATAGAATAACCAGAGAATATTTTGCTTGGCCGACATCCCTTTAACATGCCCTATACTTAATGGACATTGTGACTGCGCTAATCATCACTCATATTACAAGTTCAACAGCGCTAAAACATTTTGAGACTTGAGACCTGAAGTAAAGTGTTAGGTCTAGAATTAAAATATCATAAAACACATGGAAAACATATATTAAAATAAAGTATTACACTCATATCTATCTATCTATCTATCTATCTATCTATCTATCTATCTATCTATCTATCTATCTATCTATCTATCATCAGTATACATGTATATTTAATATAAACTGTAAAATGATTATTAAAGATAATGTATAGGCTTTAAATGTGATATGGTAAAATGTGAAGGTGATTGACAGTGAAGGGCTATATATTATATGTGTGTACACATGTGTGTGTGAGTATGTGTATTTATGTGCTTAAATGTATAAATATGTATGTACGGTTAGAGCAGATCAGAGCAGACTTCCACCCTTCTCTCCTTTTAATTGGGTGTCAACTGATTGTTGACACCGCACAAATCAACTCTTACACTCGCTTACGATTCTTGTCAGTTTTTGCAATTGATAGTCTCCCACTGCGCAGTTTGTCTTCAATGCTGGCTTCCCCTTCTGTAAACTTCTTCATCCACCTGTGCAAACCCACAAAATGGTGACAGCCCCCCTCAGTCCCTAATACCTAGCCACAAATGTTGGGAGGTGTGTGTCTATGTAGGATAATACATAAAATCCAGCCTGGCAGAAGTAGTTGAGGACTAAGGGGCCGATTTATGAACGTGCGGACGGACATGATCCGCTGTAACGATCATGTCCGCCGCACATCATTTCTGGTGAACTGCTTGTGCAATGCTGCCCCCTGCAGATTTGCCGCTAGCAGGGGGTGTCAATCAACGGCAGAGGCGACGAACAAGTTAAGGAACAGCGGTCTTAAGACCGCCGCTTCTTAACTCCTGTTTCTGGCGAGCCTGAAGGCTTGCGCAGAAACAGCTGC
Organism: Bombina bombina; assembly: GCF_027579735.1. Classification (NCBI taxonomy): domain Eukaryota; kingdom Metazoa; phylum Chordata; class Amphibia; order Anura; family Bombinatoridae; genus Bombina; species Bombina bombina. The sequence goes on along the minus strand of NC_069499.1, from coordinate 336,915,492 downwards.
ATCAAGCTCCATTCGTAGCTTGATGAATCGGCCCCTAAATGTGAGAAACAATGGGGGGGATCAATAGATGTTACTGTGGCTAAATCACTATATCATGACAAATATCATATAACTTTTTTGTAAAAGATATTTTAATAACCTGTTTCTAAGAAGCCACATTGTAGGAGAAATAATTTTTCTTTTGATCTGTTCTTATTATATCTGCCATTATTTTATTGTGCCAACAGATTCTGCAGCGCTGTACATAGGATACAGAATATAAAGACAGAGATTGCAGACTGGAACAGAAGGATTACATGGCTCTGCTCCTTAGAAATATGTCAACTTAAAGTGATGGTAAATTCTAGCGTTTGTGAAACGCTAGGATTGACGATTGGAACAAATAAAGGGGACTTTCATTCATGAAGTATAAAATGCTTCATGCTGAAAGCTCCTTTATTTGTTTGCAACGTTCGCCGCACTGAGCTGCTAAGGCAGCCCACGGCAGAATGCTATTTGGTTGACAGGTGTCTTTTCCATCTCTTAGCCAATAGCGGTGCAGGAAATCTGTCTTGGCGCCAGCTTGCGCCAGATTTCACGCAGGCTATTGGCTAAGAGGTGGGAAACATCACCTCTCAGCCAAATAGCGTTCTGCCGTGGGTTGCCTGAGCAGGAGCTTTCAGCATAGGATTTACCATCACTTTAATGAATCCAATGTATGAAGTATGCAGGTGTACGGCTGTATATAATATACATTATAGCACATAGTGTTACCTTATAATGCCATCAAACAATGGTTGGGAACATGGTGTTTCTCACATACTACATGTAAGGCAGGTCTTCTCTTGCAGTTCAGAAAGGGCGATACTACTAAATCCTTCAAATCTTGTCTTTGCTTTTGTAAGTTGTGAATTTCACAATGAGAATATTGTCCTTGCTGTGTGGTGGCAAATATCTGAGGTTAGGGAACAGGTTGCCCCTTCTTGTCTTTATTAAAGCTAACAATGTCCCTATTTTATTCTCATGTATTGCTGCCAAGTTGTGAGAATCATGTTTTATAAGCAGTCTATAGGCTCAGTAGCAATTGATAGCATACAATGTCATTCAGCAACATTTACAATATTTTCTTGTGACATAATGGAATGAATGCCTCATTTAAAGAAGCATAGGTGCCCTCATCTGCAGTCTGTGCTAAATAGCATAATATTTGTGTCAGAGCCATTGATCTATCTTCAAGTGCAGATAATGAATCTGATTAAAGGGAGGGCTTCTTCAGTTGGAAGTGATCATTGCTTGGTTGAAGAAGGAATGTAAAGTGCCAGTGGAAATTTGGGGGTTTAAAGGGACAGTGTACTGTGTTTTTTTTCCCCTTTAATGTGTTCTCAATGATCTATTTTACCTGCTAGTGTGTATTCAATTGTTTACAAATAGCTAATTTACCTTTGTTTTGTGTTATATCCCCAGCTATACTGAAAATGTTAGTACTTAAAGTGATGGTAAATCGTAGTGTTTCAGAAGAGCTAAGATTAACGAGCACCAAAATAAAGGCAACTTTCATTCATCAGTTTATATATATATATATATATATATATATATATATATATATATATATATATATATATGTGTGTGTGTATGTGTGTATGTATACATGTGTATATGTGAAAATATGTATTGCACACATACATATAAACACATAAAGTATATAGACATATATAGTCACATGTATTTATATACATACACACTTTTGAGCCCTTCCCAGTTAAATACCTTGAAATATAATATATAATTTTAATCAATTTTAATATGTTTTTAATATAAATCCTTGAGATTCCTATGCTCTGCACTTAAATACACATGTGTGTGGTGTGTGTGTATATATATATAAATATCAGTATACAGTATACAATATCTATTTATATATTTTACAAAAAATATTCATATATATATATATAGAAATATATATCTGAAAATAAAAAGAACATTTTCTTTTAAATGAACAGCATTGGTAGTTGAAGTATTCCATTCGCACCTTCGTCTATAGCGCAGTTGGTCTAGCAGAGTTTTAGGTTATTGGGAGAGCAATAAATGGAAAATGATTTCTTTAGCGTGGCCCATAGAAGTCTATGGAGAGAGAAAGTGGCAATATCCGAAGTCCTAAAATTAGCGCGCCTGAGCCTTTTTCTCGCTCGCTAACTTTTTACTTTCAAGTTATAAAACCAGCGCTAACTGGGGAGCCCTGTCTCATAGCATAACGAGCTGCACTGTTGCTCTGGGTCAATATCGATATACGCTTGCAAACCATTTGAGAAGGATCTATATGTGAAACGATACATATATGTTTAATAATTCCACTGTGGGCTATGTACAGGGGTTAGAGTCTGAGCAGGATTGAACTTTGACTGATCAAGCCCTAAATTTTTACCTTGAGCCGATTTAGCACTCATGAGAGATAAACATTTGTTGCTCCACTTGTAACATAGGCCTTTATTGGGTTGTCGTTTCAAATTAGCAGAAACCGCTATTTCATATACAAAAATAAACCTAATAAAACCCAAACATTTTAAACTCTGCAACCAATATAAAAAGTAATTGGAAACACTCTAAAAAGGGACATAAAACTGAAATTGTTTCTTTCATGATTCAGATAAAGCATATTATTTTAAACAACTTTCCAATTTAGTTTTATTCAGGGTGGGCAAAATCTATAAAAAAATATATAATCCATAGGTCCCATTATTCCTTAAAGGGACAATCTACTTGAAAAATTGTATTGTTTAAATAGATAATTCCTTTAACACCCATTTTGCATAACCAACACTGTTATATTATTACACTTTTTACCTATGTGATTACCTTGTATCTAAGCCTCTGCAGACAGCCCCTGTAACTCAGTGCAATCTACAAACTTGACATTTCAGCCAATTAGTGCTGACTCATAAATAACTCCACAGGAGTGAGTACAATGTTATCCATATGTCACACATGAACTAGCACTGTCCAACTGTGAAAAACTGTCAAAATGCACTGAGATAAGAGGTGGCCTTCAATAGCTTAGAAATCAGCCTATGAGCCTACCTACGTTTAGCCTTCAACAAAGAATTCCAAGAAAACAAAACAAATTTGATGATAAAAGTAAATTGGAAAGAATTGCATGCCGTATATAAATCATGAAAGTCTAATTTTGACTTTAATGTCCCTTTAAATAAGTAATATTTTGTAATTATGTACCATGAGGCTGTATATTCATGGCTATTATGTTTAATTTTTTGGTAAATGAATTCAATCAATTCACATATCTCTTATTTACAACAAAAAGTAAATTAAACATACAAATTTGAGAAATAGACCTTAAAGGAAAATAAATGCCAAATTGTTCTGTTATGATTCAGTTAGAGCATACAATTTTAAACAACTTTCAGGTTTACTTCTATTATCAAATTTGCTTAAAGGGACATGAAAGTGAAAATGTTTCTTTTCATAATTGAGATAGAGAATACAATTTTAAAAAGTCTCCAATTTACTTCTATTTACTCATTTGAGTCATTCTCATGTTATTCTTTGTTGAAGAGATATCTAGATAGGTAGCATGCACATGTCTGGGACACTACATGCAGGAAATAGTGCTGCCATCTAGTGCTCTTGATGATGCATAACATTGTTGCAAACTGCTGCTATATTGTGCTGCAGACATGTTCAGTCTCCTGAATTTACCTTCCTGCTTTTCAACAAAGAATAAAAAGAAAACAAAGAACATTTGATAATAGAAGTTTGTAAGTTGTTAAAATTGTTTGTTCTATTTGAATCAGGAAATATTTTTTTTTGTCCCTTTAAGTCTCTTGGTATATTTTTTGAAGCAGCAGCAGCAGCAATGCACTACTGGTAAGTAGCTAATACATTGGGTGAGCCAATGACAAGAGGCAAATATGTGAAGCCACCAATTATCAGATAGCTCCCAGTAGTGCATGTGCTGCTCCAGAGTCTACCTAGGTATTTAATCAAAGGATACCAAGAGAAAAAAGAAAATTAGATAATAGACGTGAAAAGGTGTTTAAAATTGCATGTTCTATCTGAATGAAGAAAATTTAATTTTGACTTCATTGTCTCTGTAATCCTATTATTGCCCTGCAATTTTATGTACATAGAATCAACACCAGGGGTCAAGTCGAGCGGGAACCCAGGGGAACAGAGTTCCTGCACTATTTTTGCAGGAGTAACTAAGTTCCCACTGGACATAGACTCAGTAAACACTGCTGCTGTTGGTGGGAGGAGCTAGAGCACAGTCTGGTTAGAGGGATAGTGAGATCCTCTAGTAATGGGCAGTAACACTTCCTATAATACACTAAATGTAAGACTCTCAGCGATCCTGCATGGTGCTTACATTTCTGTGTGGCTTGCTCTGGAGTTATTAACCTCAGGAGAAATAGGACTATTGCACCTTAAATGGGTGAGACTCTGTGAGAGAGGAGGATTCTCAGGCCCAAAGGCAACCATTTAACCCTTCATTGGATTTAATTTGCTTTCATTAACCAAAGTGTATAGAGTATATATATATAAAGACAGTGTGTGTGTGTGTGTGTGTGTGTGTATAAAACAATATTAATTGTGAGGGAGTATAGAAGTCTTGGTGAGTTCCCACACTTTTTTGTTGTAAGACTTGACCCCTGATCAACACCTTACTAAGTTTCAAGAAGCTCGATGAATAGAAGATTGTTTGTAGTGGAATAGATCTGCACAAGGACCTAAGTGTGAGGAGAGAGGGGCAAGCAGTCAAAATGAAAGTGAGACCTATATTGTTATTGTTTTAGTTAAAGGGACAGTAAAACACAATTAAACTTAATATGAGTGGATAGTGCATGACATTTTAAACAACTTTCCAGTTTACTTATTTTATCAGTTTAACTTAGTTCTCTTGGTAACCTTTGTTAAAGGTTAATCCTAGGTGAGCTCATAAGCATGCGCATATCTTAAAGGGATATGAAACCCAGATTTTTTTTCTTTCACGATTCAGATAGAGCATGCAATTTTAAGCAACTTTCTAATTTATTCCTATTATCAATTTTCTTCGTTTTCCTGATATCTTTATTTGAAAAAGCAGGAATGTAAGCTTAGGATCCAGCCTATTTTTGGTTCAGCACCCTAGTGTTGCTTTCTGATTGGTGGCTACATTTAGCAGCGCTCTAATGTGTGCGTGTGAGTTAGTGGAAGGCAGATTAGCCTGTAGTTTACATAAGGGTTAAGGCCCTGGGCTCTGTGTGCTGGGTGTGTGTATGTGTATGCAACAATGTTGCAGTTTAAGGGGAGGAGTACTAACCTTTATTAGAACAGGGACAGGAAACCACTTCCTCTTTCACCTCGTGGCTCCTTGGAAGCTTCCCCTCCCTCCCTTGAGTTTTATGTTAGGCAGCAATAGTTTGTGGTTCCTCTTGATGAGGACTCTCTAGGTCAGGGGTCAGCAACCTTCGGCTCCCAGATGTTTTGTAACTACATTTCCCATGATGCTCAGATAGCCTAAAGAGTGTCTCAGCATCGTGGGAAATGTAGTTCCAAAACATCTGGAAGCCGAAGGTTGCTGACCCCTGCACTAGGTTGTTCAAGGCTCGAGCAGGGTTAGTTGAACTACCTCTATAAGTCCTCAAACTGTCATTTTAGACCCCCCCAGGTTTTATCATGCTGTGCCACTAGTTGTACCTAGACCTACAGGTTTGGAGTTTTTTCCATCTGCACCCTAGTTTTAGCGGTTGGCCTGTTACCCTGGCAGCTGGCTGCGTGGTTGATTGATGGCTAACGCTGTAAGGGTGACGTCCCCAGGCTAGAGCTTGGTGATGCTCTTACTGGTTTGCGATGGGCTGAACACCTCCCTGATTATTATCAAAGTGTTGAGCTGAGCTCTGTTTGCCATGTAACTTGGGTACTTGAACGTTCTCTTTGCAGGGGTTTATTACTTAGGCCCCAATTGCCACCACCGTTTTTTTTTTTGGCTATAGTTTTAGGGGTCGATTTATCAAAGGCTTCACAAGCCTTTCGACCCACTACGGCTGCAGGTTCTCACAAGAGATTCAGTCATCAGACTGCTGCTTCTCTAATCTTTTGCCACCTCTAAAGTGGCGAAATTCAATCTCCACGGTCTAGTCCGACCGGGGGGATTGACAGCTCCTGCCCGCGCGTAATTGGCTGTGCGCGGGCAGGGGGCGGGATTGCACGCAAGAGCAAAATAGCACTTGTGTGCAATGCTGAATTCCGCCAGGGAATTCAGCCCGCCAGAGGCAAGCTGCGGCGGACAGGGGGTGCGTATGTGCGGCCCTGTCCACCTCAGTTTGATAAATTGCCCCTTATACCTGCCGGGTTTTCTTCTTATCTTTTACCTAATTTCGTCTCTGTGTGTTTATTTACTTATGTTTGTTGGTTAATTTATGAAGGTTAAGTTTAGTAGTTAAATCAGCACAAACGGACAATAGGGCATTTAATCCCTTATCTGTGCTCACAGCTATTTTTGAGACAGCACACAACAGTTTGGAAGATGCGCACACTCAACAATTTTGAGCCACCTGTTTTTTGAAATGCTGGACTTTTTTAGTGGTGGCAGCCAGCAGAGGGCACTAAAGAGCACAGTTGAACATAGCAAACAAGAGGAGTAGAGATGAGATAATTAAAGGGACACTGAACCCAATTTTTTTCTTTCGTGATTCATATAGAGCATGCAATTGTAAGCAACTTTCTAATTTACTCCTATTATCAATTTTTCTTTGTTCATTTGCTATCTTTATTTGAAAAAGAATGCATCTAAGCTTCTTTTTTGGTTGAGTACTCTGGACAGCACTTTTTTTATTGGTGGATTAATTTATCCACAAATCAGCAAGAATAACCCAGGTTATTCACCAAAAATGTGCCGGCATCTAAACTTACATTCTTGCATTTCAAATAAAGATACCAAGAGAATGAAGAAAATTTGATAATAGGAGTAAATTAGAAAGTGGCTTAAAATTGCATGCTCTATCTGAATCACGAAAGAAAAAAAATTGGGTTCAGTGTCCCTTTAAGCTTCTGTGCACAGACAGTTAGTTGTGGCGCAGCCTGTGCATGAGTGTCAGACTGTGAAATGTCCTTATCTGCAGAGGAGGTGTAGGCCATTTTATTAAGGATTATTTTGGTCAATCTGTGTTTGTTAGTGTGGCAGTTCTATGGCACAAGCTAAGGCTCAGAGCATTTTTTCTTTTCTTTTTTTAGCTTCAAATACAGACGCTTTAACTGCTTCAGCTTAGTTTCTAAGTTTTGTTTGTTCTTGTCTTTGAAATTATTATTGGACTACTGTTTCATCTGATATTAATGTTAAACTATTAGGTTTGAATGATTTTTCCAATTAGGGAATAATTGCCTCTGAACTCCTAAACCAATATAACAAAAAAAGGTCTCGACATTTTTTTCTTCTTATATATATTAGATCAGATGTGTATATATATATATGATAGTATGTTTGAACATATGTTTTTTTCCTGTAGATTTTGACAGAATATGATTAAAAATGTTTTGCATGTAACACGGAATACTTTCTATCTATATGAAGTAAAATTTGTTTCTCTATTTTTCAGAAGCACATAATTATCTTCAGATAATATATTTTATATGAAATATACAAAACAAACCCCATCTTCAACAAAGTTAGTGGAATTATTATTATTCTCATATTTTTATTATGTGGAACTCATTGCCTACAGAGATAGTGAATGCCAGAAGCTTATGGCTTAGATACATTTCTGGCTAGAAACAAAATTCAGGGATATGATTACTAAGGTCACCTTTTTAATGGGATTAAATTAAGCTCAACTGGAGCTTTTATTGTAAATAAGATAGGATCTTTCTATAGGTTGAACTCCATGGATTTCTGTCTTCTTTCAACCTCGATTACGAGTTTTGCGCAATACTGGGTGTGTAAGGAACGCAATAAAATGAGCGGTCCCGCACTTTCCATGGCGCTGCCATTACGAGTTACTGAAAAACCTCCTTGTACTGTGCGTTATGGTTCGTTAGGCTCCATACCGCACAAAAGCCAAGGGCTAAGTTTACGTGCTCGTGCATGCTTTCCCCCATAGACATCAATGAGGAGAGAGTTTTAGAAAAAACACCTGCGATTGAGGATGGAATTGCAAATCTCCGTAACGAAACCCCATTGATGTCTATGGGGAAAAGAAAGTTACGTTTAAACCTAACACCCTAACATAAACCCCTAGTCTAAACACCCCTAGTCCTCCTCTCCCTGACATCGCCGACTCTAATAAAAGTTAACCCCAAATCCACCCCCCGACATCGCTGACACCTAAATAAAGTGATTAGCCCCTAAGCCGCCGCTCCCCATCGCCGACACTAAATAAACCTATTAACCCCTAAACCGCCGCCCCCCCCACATTGCAACTAATAAATAAAGCTATTAACCGCTAAACCGCCAGACCCCCACATTGCAAAACACTAAATTAAACTATTAACCCCTAAACCTAACACCCCCTAACTTTAAATTAAAAGTTACAAGGGAAATGCCCATACAGATGCCCCTTTAGGGACAATGGGTAGCTAAGGTTTTTTTTAGACTTAGGTTTTTTATTTTGGGGGGTTGGTTGGGTGGGGGTTATACTGTTCGGGGGACTTTGTATTTTTTTTTAGGTAAAAGAGCTGTTTAACTTAGGGCAATGCCCTACAAAAGGCACTTTTAAGGGCTATCGGTAGTTTATTGTAGGTTAGGGGGTGTTTTTATTTTGGGGGGGCATTTTTATTTTTATAGGTTTATTAGGTGTCATTGTTTTTATTTTTGATAATTTAGTTTATTTTTTTTTGTAATGTTAGATTTTTTTTAATTTGTAGTTTTATTTTATTAGTTTAATTTATAGTTTAATCTTAGTTTTTTTTTTATTTTGCAGGTAAGTTTTTATTTATTTTAAGATAGTTATATTGTAACTTTTAATTTAAAGTTAGGGGGGTGTTAGGTTTAGGGGTTAATAGTTTAATTTAGTGTTTTGCGATGTGGGGGTCCGGCGGTTTAGGGGTTAATAGGTTTAGTTTATTCGTTACGATGTGGGGAGCCGGCGGTTTAGGGTTAATAGGATTATAAAGGGTTGGCGATGTGGGGGGTGGCAGTTTAGGGGTTAATAGGTTTATTTTAGTGTCGGCAATGTGGGTGGACGGCAGATTAGGGGTTAATAGGTTTAATATAGTGTTTGCAATGCGGGAGGGTGGCGGTTTAGGGGTTAATAGGTAGTTTATGGGTGTTAGTGTACTTTGTAACATTTTAGTTATGAGTTTTGTGAAACATTTTTCTTTCGCAAAATCCATAACTACTGGTCTCAGATGGCGGAATGGATCGTGTCGGTATAGGATGTAACACAAGCATTTTAGCCGGACCACACAACCTGTAATACGGCGCTATGGAAAATCCCGCACTCAAATTTTTTTTTTAAATGTGGAATGGACGTTGCGTTACAGGCTAAATTGCTTGCGGTATATCTATACCGCCGCCACTCGTAATATGCGTTCCTGGCCATTCCAGCGCAATGGCCAATTTTTCAGCAGTAATAGCCGTACCACACCATAACACCAGGGGGTCGATCCGATAAAAATCGTCGCCCGCAAAAGTCGGCGACGCCAATATTTGCACGGGTTTGGTATCACATATACGGCGTAACCTAGAAGTTACGCGCGTATATTTCTGCCATCGCCCGTAGTTTTTTGGGCCATAGGCAGGTATACCAAACCAGCGCAGTTTGGTATCCAATATACAGCGTAAGGACTTACGTGGCGAAAATGGAGAAATCTTACTCCATTTTCACCTCGCCACAAAAAGCAGCCGTAAGAAGCCTTACGCTGACTATTGGAGCCCCGTAACTCCCTAAACTAGCTGCTAAATAAACCTAACACCTAACGCATGCGCAATGTCTATCTAGCTGTCAACCGCGATCTGCTAAATAAAACCTAACACCTAACGCATGCGCAATGTCTATCTACCTGTCAACCACGATCCCCCGCCGCAATCCCTAATAAAGTATTTAACCCCTAAACCGCCGCCATCTACATAAACTAACCCCCTACTGTGAGCCCCTAAAACCGCCACCATCTAACTGATCTATCCCCTAATGTGAACCCCTAAAACCGCCGCCATCTACCTGATCTATCCCCTAATCTGACCCCTTACACCGCCGCCAGCTATATTAATATTATTAACCCTTAATCTAATATCCATAAAGTAATAAGCTCTATTACCAGCCCTTAAAAGGGCCTTTTGCAGGGCTTTGCCCCAAAGTTAACAGCTCTTGTGCCCTATAACCTGCCCTCCCTACACCGCCGCCACCTATATTAATGGTATTAACCCCTAATGTAAGCCCCTTACACCGCCGCCATCTATATTAAAATTATTAACCCCTAATTTAATCTACCTACCCCGCCGCCAGCTATATTATCTATATTAACCCTAAGTATATTATAGTTAATATAGTTATTACATTATATATATTAACTATATTAGGGTTAATATAGTTACTATAGTATTTATATTAACTCTATCTAACCCTAACACCCCTAACTAAATTCTTATTAAATAAATCTAATTCATATTATAAACTAAAATATTAATATTTAAATCTAAATACTTACCTATAAAATAAACCCTAAGATAGCTACAATATAATTAATAATTACATTGTAGCTATGTTAGGGTTTATATTTATTTTACAGGTAAATTGTTAATTATTTTAACTAGGTACAATAGCTATTAAATAGTTATTAACTATTTAATAGCTACCTATTTAAAATAATTACCCAATTACCTGTAAAATAAATCCTAACCTAAGTTACAAATACACCTACACTATCAATAAATTAAATAAACTACAAATATCTATCTAAAAATACAATTAAATAAACTAAACTAAATTACAAAAAAAAACAATCAGCCAATCAGATTGAACTTGAATCTGATTGGCTGATTCAATCAGCCAATCAGATTTTTCTACCTTAATTCCTATTGGCTGATAGAATCCTATCAGCCAATCGGAATTCGATGGACGCCATCTTGGATGACGTCATTTAAAGGTACCTCATTCGTCGTTCAGTCGTCGGCCGGGATGGATGCTCCGCGTTGGAGGAGCGAAGAATGAAGATTGAAGATGCCGCTTGATGGAAGATGCTGCCCGATGGAAGAAGACTTTGCTGCCGCTTGGAGAAAGACATCGCCGGGATGAAGAATTCTTCTTTGCCGCTCCATCGCCCCGGATCGGATGAAGAGTTCTGCCCGGCGGGGTGAATAGAAGGTAGGGAGATCTTCAGGGGGGTAGTGTTAGGTTTATTTAAGGGGGGTTTGGGTTAGATTAGGGGTATGTGGGTGGTGGGTTGTAATGTTGGGGGGTGGTATTGTGTTTTTTTTTCAGGCAAAAGAGCAGTTTTCTTTGGGGCATGCCCCCACAAAAGGCCCTTTTAAGGGCTGGTAAGGTAAAAGAGCTTTGAACTATTTTTAATTTAGAATAGGGTAGGGAATTTTATTTATTTTGGGGGTTTATTATTTTATTAGGGGGCTTAGAATAGGTGTAATTAGCTTAAAAATCTTGTAATATTTTTTTTTATTTTTTGTAATTTAGTGGGTTTTTTTTTGTAATTTAGTTTATTTAATTGTATTTTTAGATAGATATTTGTAGTTTATTTAATTTATTGATAGTGTAGGTGTATTTGTAACTTAGGTTAGGATTTATTTTACAGGTAATTGGGTAATTATTTTAACTAGGTAGCTATTAAATAGTTCATAACTATTTAATAGCTATTATACCTAGTTAAAATAATTAACAATTTACCTGTAAAATAAATATAAACCCTAACATAGCTACAGTGTAATTATTAATTATATTGTAGCTATCTTAGGGTTTATTTTATAGGTAAGTATTTAGATTTAAATGGGAATATTTTAATTAATAATATTATTAATTATTTTAATAAGAGTTTAGTTAGGATGTTAGAGTTAGATAGGGTTATTATACTTAATATATATATATATAATATAATAACGATATTAACTATATTAACCCTAATATAATTAGGGTTAATATAGTTAATATATATAATATAATAACTATATTAACTATATTAACCCTAATATAATTAGGGTTAATATAGTTAATATAGCTGGCGGCGGTGTAAGGGGATTAGATTAGGGGTTAATACATTTATTATAGGTGGCTGCGGTGTAGGGGGATGTAGATTGTAGGCAAAAGAGCAGTTAACTTTGTGACAAAGCCCCGCCAAAAGCCCTTTTAAGGGCTGGCAAAAGAGCTGAATTCTTTGGGGCATGCCCCGCAAAAAGCCCTTTTAAGGGCTGGCAAAAGAGCTGTTACTTTGGGGCAATGCCACGCAAAAAGCCCTTTTCAGGGCTATTTGTAGGGTTAGACTTAGGTTTAGTGGTAGGGATAGTTTAGTATTTTAGGGGTTAAATAATTTAATATAGATGGCGGCGGGGTAGGGGGATTAGATTAGGGGTTAATAATTTTAAAATAGCGGCGGGGTAGGGGCTCACTTTAGGGGGTAGGTAAGGTAGATGGCGGCGGTGTTAGGGGCTCACTTTAGGGCGTTATAGATTTAATATAGCTGGCGGCGGTTTAGGGGTTAATAACTTTATTAGGTAGCGGCGGGCTCCGGGAGCGGCGGTTTAGGGGTTAATACATATTTTATTGTTAGGATAGTGAGGGGGGATAGCGGATAGAGGGTTAGACGTGTCGGGCTATGTTAGGGAGGCGTGTTAGACAGTGCGGGTGATTTAGACTTTAGTCAGGTTTTGTAGGCGCCGTCAGTTTCTAACGTGCCGTAAGTCACTGGCGACGCCAGAAATTTGTACTTGCGCAGATTTCTGGACATCGCTGGTTTATCCGACTTACGGCACGTTAGCATCTGACGGCGCCGTATATGGGATAGCTCGAGTTGCGAGCTGAAACTGCTGGCGACGCGGGTTCCCTCGCTTGCGCCGCAAACTACGATCTATATCGGATCGCGCCCAAAACTTGTAACCTAAGCCAATGTTAGGTTTTAAGGATTATAAAACTTTGTCAAAATTCATATAAACAAATATTGTAATATTAAAGAGAACGATTTAGCAAATATTACCAACTGTTTCTAAAAAACGAAGCTTGTTTTATATAGAAAATATATATTTTATTTTCTGTTGTAACATCATGAAAGACAGCCCTCAAAAATGGACGTGACTTTGATAAAATCATGTGGCCAATCTCAGTGCTGTCAATTTAAATATAAATTAGTCCCATAGAACTCACTATGTTATTAATAAGTATAACCATAACTGCGTGTTTATCTAGGGGATGAGACTGCAATACTTACCAACTATGCTGCAGATCAGTGATGAGGTACTCACCACGACTGCTGCTGCTCATTCTTTCCACTGCTGGAGCTGTATTGTTAAGAATGACGGTGGCAATGATTAAGTCACCGTCACAATGCGCATGCGCGATGTATGTGACACTACATTGTGCAAGTGTTGGTACCAGGAAGAGGACGCTCAGAACGAGTCCCACGGTGGGTTTGGAAAATAGCTATATTTTGCTTAATGGGAAAAAAACATTAACAGGATAGAAAGGTTAAAAATGAAATGTGCATGAGTGCATTTAAATTTGCAATATACGTCCATTAGTAAAAATGCTTCTAATAAAGGTTATAACTGTTTTTCTGTGGCATACACACATATCCTGTGAGGGCCCGTACATCAGTATTTAAGGGGACCGAAACCCCCAAAATTTTCTTTCAAGATTTAGATAGAACATACAATTTTAAACAAATTTTGCATTTACTTCTGTCATCAAATTTGCTTCATTATCTTGTTATCCTTTGCCGAAAGAGCAGCAATTCAGCTAGCTAGCTGAACACATCCAGGTAGCCAATCACAAGAGACAAATATGTGCAATCACCAATCAGCAGTTAGCTCACACAAGTGTAGGATATGTGCATATTATTTTTCAACAAGGGGTACCAAGAGAACAAAGCTCATTTGAAAATAGAAGTTAATTTAAAAGTGTCTTTAAATTACTGGCTGTAAGCTGAATCATGCAAGTTTAATTTCTCTTTTAAGATGTATCGAGTCCACGGATTCATCCTTTACTTGTGGGATATTCTCCTTCCCAACAGGAAGTGGCAAAGAGAGCACACAGCAGAGCTGTCCATATAGCTCCTCCTCCAGCTCCACCCCCCAGTCATTCTCTTTGCTGGCTCTAAGCAATCGGAAGGGTAAAGTGAATGTGGTAGAAAAATTGTAGTTTTTATTTTCAACAAGCAAGATTTTGTTATTTTAAAAGGTACCAGTGTGTACTATTTACTCTCTAGCAGAAAGGAGATGAAGATTTCTGCAGGGAGGAAGATGATTTTAGCATGTTGTAACTAAAATCCTCTGCTGTTCCCACACAGGACTGAGGAGTACAAGAAAACTTCAGTTGGGGGGAACGGTTTGCAGTCTGTGTTCAGACTTTTTTCTAGACAAGACTGTGATAATGCTAGAGAAGACTGATAATATCCCCATGAGGGAAGGGTAAGCTGTATTCAGAGACTAAGTATGGAATTTCAAGCTTACATAACAGGGCTAGTTTATGCTGGTTGACACTACTTTCAAGGCAAACGTTTTTTTTATTGAAAATATCGTTTTTTTTTAGACACTTTGAAGGTTCCTTTGGGTTTCTTTCAGGGGTTGTTACCCACATGGCTAATATTAAAACACTTTGGAGTGTTTCTTTAGGCCTCACAAGCACCGTAGTGAGTGGGAGGGGCCTAATTTTGCGCCTCTGTTGCGCAGTTATATTTGACTAGAAGTTCAGGGTCCTGCTGCAGTTTGAGGGCCTATAAGAAGCTTTTTCCCCACATATCTGGTTCCTAAGGGAAGGTAGGGCCACATCAGAGCTGTGGCAAGGTGCTGAACTTTTTTTAACCGTTTTTTTTGGCTTACTGACGATCCGGTTTGGGCATTAAGGGGTTAATCATTTTTATTGCTAGTGGTGCAATCTTACTAATGCTTTAGGTACATACTGTAAAAATTTTGAAAAGTTTGCTGCATTTTTTCACTGTTTTGCAAAATTGTGTGCCTTTTTTATCTCTTAAAGGCACATTAACGTTTTTTTCAAAGTGTGTTTTTACTTGATTAAAGTGATTTCCAAGCCTGCTTGTTTTACTACTAGTCTGTTAAACATGTCTGACACCAAGGAAAATCCTTGTTCAATGTGTTTAGAAGCCATGGTGGAACCCCCTCTCAGAATGTGTCCCACTTGTACTGATATGTCTATGCACTTTAAAGATCATATTGTTACACTTAAAAATGTGGCCCAAGATGATTCTCAGACAGAAGGTAACGAGGTTAGACCGTCAACCTCTCCCCAAGTGTCACAACCAGTTACGCCCGCTCGAACGACGCCTAGCACCTCTAGTGCGTCTAACTCTTTTACCTTGCAAGACTTGGCGGCAGTTATGAATAATACCCTCTCAGAGTTCTTATCTAAACTGCCCGTGTTACCTGCAAAGCGTGATAACTCTGTTTTAAGAACAGATAATGAGCATTCTGACGCTTTAGTAGCCATATCCGATATACCCTCACAACGCTCTGAAGTTGGGGCGAGGGATGTGCTGTCTGAGGGAGAAATTTCCGATTCAGGAAAGGTTTCTCCTCAGACAGATTCAGATATATTGGCTTTTAAATTTAAACTAGAACACCTCCGCTTATTGCTCAGGGAGGTATTAGTTACTCTGGATGACTACGACCCTATGGTGGTTCCAGAGAAATTGTGTAAAATGGACAAGTACCTGGAAGTTCCTGTTTACACTGATGTGTTCATGGTCCCTAAGAGGATTGCGGATATCGTTACTAGAGAGTGGGATAGACCAGGTATTCCCTTCGTTCCCCCTCCTGTTTTTAAGAAAATGTTCCCTATATCTGACCCCATGCGGGACTTGTGGCAGATGGTCCCTAAGGTGGAGGGGGCTAATCCTTCACTTGCTAATCGCACAACCATACCAATTGAAGACAGTTGTGCTTTCAAAGACCCTATGGATAAAAAATTAGAGGGTTTACTTAAGAAAATTTTTGTTCAACAAGGTTTTCTTCTCCAACCTATTGCGTGCATTTTTCCTGTAACTACTGCAGCTGCTTTCTGGTTCAAGGCGCTGGAAGATGCGCTCCAGACGGAGACCTCATATGAGGACATTATGGGCAGAATTAAGGCTCTTAAGCTGGCTAATTCTTTTATCACAGATGCCGCTTTCCAACTAGCTAAGTTAGCGGCAAAGAATTCAGGTTTCGCCATTTTAGCACACAGGGCGCTATGGCTAAAGTCCTGGTTGGCCGATGTGTCATCAAAATCCAAACTCTTGAACATCCCTTTCAAAGGAAAGACCCTCTTCGGGCCTGAATTGAAAGAGATTATTTCAGAAATCACTGGGGGAAAAGGCCATGCTCTCCCTCAGGACAAGTCCTTCAAGATAAAGAACAAACAAAATAATTTTCGTTCCTTTCGGAATTTCAGGAGCGGTCTCGCTTCATCCTCCCCTGCTGCAAAGCAAGAGGGTACTGCTTCCCAACCCAGGTCAGCCTGGAAACCTTACCAGGGCTGGAACAAGGGTAAACAGGCCAAGAAGCCTGCAGCTGCCTTCAAGACAGCATGAAAGGGTAGCCCCCTGATCCAGGACCGGATCTAGTAGGGGGCAGACTCTCTCTCTTCACTCAGGCCTGGGCAAGAGATGTACTCGATCCCTGGGCCTTAGAGATTGTATCCCAGGGATATTTTCTAGAATTCAAGGACTCCCCTCCAAGGGGAAGGTTCCACATTTCTCGTCTGTCTACAGACATGACAAAGAAAGAGGCATTCTTACGCTGTGTAGAAGACCTACATACAATGGGAGTGATCCACCCAGTTCCAATTGCGGAACAAGGGCTGGCTTTTTACTCAAACCTGTTTGTGGTTCCCAAGAAAGAAGGAACTTTCAGACCAATCCTGGATCTCAAAATTCTAAACAAATTCCTCAGAGTCCCATCATTCATGATGGAGACCATTCGGACAATCTTACCAATGATCCAGGAGGGTCAATATATGATTTAAAGGATGTGTATCTGCACATTCCTATCCACAAAGATCATCACCAGTTTCTCAGGTTCGCCTTTCTGGACAAGCATTACCAGTTTGTGGCTCTTCCTTTCGGGTTGGCCACTGCTCCCAGAATTTTCACAAAGGTGCTAGGGTCCCTCCTGGCAGTTCTAAGACCGCGGGGCATAGCAGTGGCGCCTTATCTAGACGACATCTTAATTCAGGCGTCGACTTTCCAAAGAGCCAAGTCTCACACGGAAATTGTATTGAACTTTCTGAGGTCTCACGGGTGGAAGGTGAACATCAAAAAGAGTTCTCTCCCCCCTCACAAGAGTTTCCTTCCTAGGAACTCTGATAGACTCGTTGGAAATGAAAATATTTCTGACGGAGGTCAGAAAGTTAAAACTCTTAACCACTTGCCGAGCCCTTCATTCCATTCCTCGGCCATCTGTAGCTCAGTGCATGGAGACAACCGGATTAATGGTAGCGGCAATGGACATAGTCCCTTTTGCACGGATACACCTCAGACCACTGCAACTATGCATGCTCAAACAGTGGAATGGGGATTATGCAGATTTGTCTCCTCAAATACAGCTGGACCAGGGGACCAGAGATTCTCTTCTCTGGTGGTTGTCTCTGGATCACCTGTCTCAGGGAATGTGTTTCCGCAGACCAGAGTGGATCATCGTAATGACCGACGCCAGTCTGTTGGGCTGGGGTGCAGTCTGGGGCTCCCTGAAATCTCAGGGCTTATGGTCTCGGGAAGAAGCTCTTCTCCCGATAAACATTCTGGAACTGAGGGCGATATTCAACACGCTTCAGGCATGGCCTCAGCTAGCCGTGGCCAAATTCATCAGATTTCAGTCGGACAACATCACGACTGTAGCTTACGTCAATCATCAAGGAGGAACAAGGAGTTCCCTAGCTATGACGGAAGTAACCAAAATAATCAGGTGGGCGGAGGATCACTCCTGCCATCTCTCAGCAATTCACATCCCAGGAGTAGACAACTGGGAGGCGGATTTTCTAAGTCGTCAGACTTTTCACCTGGGGGAGTGGGAACTCCACCCGGAGGTATTTGCCCAACTGACTCAGCTATGGGGCACTCCAGAATTGGATCTGATGGCGTCCCGTCAGAACACCAAACTTCCTCTTTACGGGTCCAGGTCCCGGGATCCCCAGGCGGTGCTGATAGATGCTCTAGCAGCGCCTTGGTCCTTCAATCTGGCTTATGTTTTTCCACCGTTTCCTCTCCTCCCTCGTCTAGTTGCCAGAATCAAGCAGGAGAGGGCTTCGGTGATTCTGATAGCGCCTGCGTGGCCACGCAGGACCTGGTATGCAGACCTAGTGGACATGTCATCTGTCCCACCATGGACACTACCAATGAGGCAGGACCTTCTAATACAAGGTCCTTTCAAGCATCCAAATCTAATTTCTCTGCGTCTGACTGCATGGAGATTGAACGCCTAATTCTATCAAAGCGTGGTTTCTCTGAGTCGGTTATTGATACCCTGATTCAGGCTAGAAAGCCTGTCACCAGAAAAATCTACCATAAGATTTGGCGAAAATATCTTTTTTGGTGTGAATCCAAGGGTTACTCATGGAGTAAGATTGGGATTCCCAGGATATTGTCCTTTCTCCAAGAAGGATTGGAGAAAGGATTATCAGCTAGTTCCTTAAAAGGACAGATATCTGCTTTGTCTATTCTTTTACACAAACGTCTGGCAGAGGTACCAGACGTTCAAGCGTTTAGTCAGGTTTTAGTCAGAATCAAGCCTGTTTATAGACCTGTGACTCCGCCATGGAGTCTGAATTTAGTTCTCTCAGTTCTGCAAGGGGTTCCGTTTGAACCTTTACATTCCATAGATATTAAGCTTTTATCTTGGAAAGTTTTGTTTTTGGTAGCTATCTCTTCTGCTCGAAGAGTTTCAGAGTTATCTGCTTTACAGTGTGATTCACCTTACCTGGACCTAGATTTGGAGTTTGGCGGTAGCCGTGAAAACCAGCGTTAGAGGCTCCTAACGCTGGTTTTAGGCTACCGCCGGTATTTAGAGTCACTCAAAATAGGGTCTAACGCTCACTTTTCAGCCGCGACTTTTCCGTACCGCAGATCCCCTTACGTCAATTGCGTATCTTATCTTTTCAATGGGATCTTTCTAACTCCGGTATTTAGAGTCGTTTCTGAAGTGAGCGTTAGAGCTCTAACGACAAAACTCCAGCCGCAGGAAAAAAGTCAGTAGTTAAGAGCTTTCTGGGCTAACGCCGGTTTATAAAGCTCTTAACTACTGTACTCTAAAGTACACTAACACCCATAAACTACCTATGTACCCCTAAACCGAGGTCCCCCCACATCGCCGCCACTCGATTACATTTTTTTAACCCCTAATCTGCCGACCGCCACCTACGTTATCCTTATGTACCCCTAATCTGCTGCCCCTAACACCGCCGACCCCTGTATTATATTTATTAACCCCTAATCTGCCCCCCACAACGTCGCCGCCAGCTACCTACACTTATTAACCCCTAATCTGCTGCCCCTAACACCGCTGACCCCTATATTATATTTATTAACCCCTAATCTGACCCCCACAACGTCGCCTCCACCTGCCTACACTTATTAACCCCTAATCTGCCGACCGGACCTGAGAGCTACTATAATAAAGTTATTAACCCCTAATCCGCCTCACTAACCCTATAATAAATAGTATTAACCCCTAATCTGCCCTCCCTAACATCGCCGACACCTAACTTCAATTATTAACCCCTAATCTGCCGACCGGAGATCACCGCTATTCTAATAAATGTATTAACCCCTAAAGCTAAGTCTAACCCTAACACTAACACCCCCCTAAGTTAAATATAATTTAAATCTAACGAAATAAATTAACTCTTATTAAATAAATTATTCCTATTTAAAGCTAAATACTTACCTGTAAAATAAATCCTAATATAGCTACAATATAAATTATAATTACATTGTAGCTATTTTAGGATTAATATTTATTTTACAGGCAACTTTGTAATTATTTTAACCAGGTACAATAGCTATTAAATAGTTAAGAACTATTTAATAGTTACCTAGTTAAAATAATAACAAAATTACCTGTAAAATAAATCCTAACCTAAGTTACAATTAAACCTACCTTAATTCCGATTGGCTGATAGAATCCTATCAGCCAATCGGAATTCGAGGGACGCCATCTTGGATGACGTCCCTTAAAGGAACCTTCATTCTTCAGTTGGACGTCGCCGGATGAAGATGGGTCCGCGTCGGAGGTCTTCAGGATGGAGCCAGTCGTCATCGGATGAAGATAGAAGATGCCGCTTGGATCAAGATGGTTGCCGGTCCGGATCGCCTCTTCTTCCCGGATAGGATGAAGACTTTGGAGCCTCTTCTGGACCTCTTCAGCCACCGGATGATGGATGTCTAGCCCCCGCTTGGGTTGGATGAAGATTTTGGAGCCAGGACGGATCGGTGATACCTGGTGAGGTGAAGACAAGGTAGGATGATCTTCAGGGGCTTAGTGTTAGGTTTATTTAAGGGGGGGTTTGGGTTAGATTAGGGGTATGTGGGTGGTGGGTTGTAATGTTGGGGGGGGGTATTGTATGTTTTTTTTTACAGGCAAAAGAGCTGCATTTCTTGAGGCATGCCCCGCAAAGGGCCCTGTTCAGGGCTGGTAAGGTAAAAGAGCTTTGAAATGTAGTAATTTAGAATAAGGTAGGGCATTTTGTTATTTTGGGGGTCTTTGTTATTTTATTAGGGGGCTTAGAGTAGGTGTAATTAGTTTAAAATTGTTGTAATATTTTTCTTATGTTTGTAAATATTTTTTTATTTTTTGTAACTTAGTTCTTTTTTATTTTTTGTACTTTAGCTAGTTTATTTAATTGTATTTATTTGTAGCAATTGTATTTAATTAATTTATTGATAGTGTAGTGTTAGGTTAATTGTAGGTAATTGTAGGTAGTTTATTTAATTAATTTATTGATAGTCTAGTGTTAGGTTTATTTGTAACTTAGGTTAGGATTTCTTTTACATGTAAATTTGTAATTATTTTAACTATTTTAGCTATTAAATAGTTCTTAACTATTTAATAGCTATTGTACCTGGTTAAAATAAATACAAAGTTACCTGTAAAATAAATATAAATCCTAAAATAGCTATAATATAATTCTAATTTATATTGTAGCTATATTAGGATTTATTTTACAGGTAAGGATTTAGCTTTAAATAGGAATAATTTATTTAATAAGAGTTAATTAATTTCGTTAGATTTAAATTATATTTAATTTAGGGGGGTGTTAGTATTAGGGTTATACTTAGCTTTAGGGGTTAATACATTTATTAGAATAGCGGCGAGATTCGGTCGGCAGATTAGGGGTTAATAATTGAAGTTAGGTGTCGGCGATGTTAGGGAGGGCAGATTAGGGGTTAATACTATTTATTATAGGGTTAGTGAGGCGGATTAGGGGTTAATAACTTTATTATAATAGCGGTGCGGTCCGGTCGGCAGATTAGGGGTTAATAAGTGTAGGCAGGTGGAGGCGACGTTGTGGGGGGCAGATTAGGGGTTAATAAATATAATATAGGGGTCGGCGATGTTAGGGAACCAGATTAGGGGTACATAGGGATAATGTAAGTAGCGGCGGTTTACGGAGTGGCAGATTAGGGGTTAAAAATAATATGCAGGGGTCAGCAATAGCGGGGGCAGCAGATTAGGGGTTAATAAGTGTAAGGTTAGGGGTGTTTAGACTCGGGGTACATGTTAGAGTGTTAAGTGCAGATGTCAGAAGGGTTACCGCATAGCAAACAATGGGGCTGCGTTAGGAGCTGAACGCGGCTTTTTTTCAGGTGTTAGGTTTTTTTTCAGCTCAAACAGCCCCATTGTTTCCTATGGGGGAATCGTGCACGAACACGTTTTTGAGGCTGGCCGCGTCCGTAAGCAACTCTGGTATCGAGAGTTGAAGCTGCGTTAAAAATGCTCTACGCTCCTTTTTTGGAGCCTAACGCAGCCTTTATGTGGACTCTCGATACCAGAGTTATTTTTATGGTGCGGCCAGAAAAACGCGGGCGTTAGTTTTTCGGGTCGTTACCGACAAAACTCTAAATCTAGCCGCTGGTTTTCCATGCAGATAAGGTAGTTTTGCGTACCAAACCCGGTTTTCTTCCTATGGTTGTGTCTAATAAGAATATTAACCAGGAAATTGTTGTTCCTTCTCTGTGTCCTAATCCTTCTTCGAAGAAGGAACGTCTGTTACACAATCTTGATGTGGTTCATGCTTTAAAGTTCTATTTACAAGCAACTAAGGATTTCAGACAAACACCTTCATTGTTTGTTATCTATTCTGGTAAGAGGAGAGGTCAGAAGGCGACTGCTACCTCTCTTTCCTTTTGGCTGAAAAGCATCATCCGTTTGGCCTATGAGACTGCTGGCCAGCAGCCTCCCGAAACAATTACTGCTCATTCTACCAGAGCAGTGGCTTCCACATGGGCTTTTAAAAATGAGGCTTCTATTGAACAGATTTGTAAGGCAGTGTCTTGGTCTTCGCTGCATACTTTTTCCAAATTTTACAAATTTGATACTTTTGCTTCTTCGGAGGCTATTTTTGGGAGAAAGGTTTTACAAGCAGTGGTGCCTTCCGTTTAAGGTACCTGTCTTGTTCCCTCCCTTCATCCGTGTCCTAAAGCTTTGGTATTGGTATCCCACAAGTAAAGGATGAATCCGTGGACTCGATACATCTTACAAGAGAAAACAGAATTTATGTTTACCTGATAAATGACTTTCTCTTGTGATGTATTGAGTCCACGGCCCGCCCTGGCTATTAAGTCAGGTAGCTTTTTTGTTTAAACTACAGTCACTACTGCACCCTATGGTTTCTCCTTTTTCTTCCTAACCTTCGGTCGAATGACTGGGGGGTGGAGCTTGAGGGGGAGCTATATGGACAGCTCTGCTGTGTGCTCTCTTTGCCACTTCCTGTTGGGAAGGAGAATATCCCACAAGTAAAGGATGAATCCGTGGACTCGATACATCACAAGAGAAAGTAATTTATCAGGTAAGCATAAATTCTGTTTTTGACTTTCCTAACCCTTTAAACACCATGTGTATTGCTACTGTAGACTATATTTGTGTTATAGAAGTCACTGCTGAGAAGGTGTGGTGTTTAAATACTGGTGCAGGGATCCTCACAGCAAATTAATAAATTATAGGCATGGGCAGTATGTTGCAAATGCATGTCACTTTTTTGGTTGTGGCTGTTTCCCACCATACTCTGACATTTGCATGTCTAGGCTTGACTCAGCTTCAAACCCGACACACAAATGGAAACCCGAACTATCCGGGTCAACCATGGACAGGTGTCAACTCTACCTGATAATATCTCATGAAGGATTTACATAATGTCAATGGACCCCTGCAGTCTTTACTTTCCATAAGTCACAAAGACAAAGTTATAGAAAAAATGACTATACCTGCCTCTGTAGCATGTTGATATGAGTGTGTGTGTGCATATGTATATATGTGTATGTGTATAGAGACATACATCTACTGTATATACAGTATGTGTATGTGTACAAAGACATACATCTACTGTATATATGTGTATGTGTACAGAGGCATACAACTACTGTATATATGCAATGGAGACTGGTGCAGTCATTGTATTCAAGATTGTGCATACAGGGCCCTTTAGCTTAATGTTACACCCACTTTGCTCTATAGAAACAAGGTATGTGAGCGAAATGGTGAACCTGGGAAGTGTACTAAATTTGTTGACAAATCTGGTAATGGAGAGTGCAATGAGGAAATCACACTGGCAAGGAATCTCATCCACAGATATGTGCACACCCTGTGTGCAGTGGCGGCTGGTGAATTTTTAGGATGGGGGTGCACATATCTGTGGAAAAACATGCCCCTTTAATAAGCAACACCCATTTTAAAAGCCACACCCCTTCGTGAAAGTCACGCCCCTCAAATGGCCCCACCCATTTGAACCAGCAGTGTTTTTGGTCATCGTCTTCTTGAAATATCCAGCCCCGGCCTGGGGGTAACTTCAACTGAAGTTTGTGACTGATTCCTCAACATTATTCTCAAGTATCTGCTGATATTGAGTGGAATCCATGAGACCCTCAACAATATTCCCAGTAGTACAGGTCTTTGGAGGTGGTCTGTGGGCTGTTTTTGACCGTTCTCACCATCCTTTGCCTTTGCCTCTGGCCCTCTCTGATATTTTACTTGCCCTGCCACTTCTGGCCTTAACAAGAACTGTGCCTGTGGTCTTCCATATCCTCACCATGCATTGCTCACTGTGTTCCTCATAGTGGACACAGACATCTTAAATCTATGAATGCATACTCTTCAGTACAGCCATGTTCACGTGCGACAGTGCACAAATGGAGGAGCCTACACTACCTGCCCAAGTCTAGTCTTAAAATATACATGATGGTGCTCAGTTAAATTATATAATAACATATATATATTAACCAAATGATTAATTAAAGCTGCAAAATAATAAGAATGTTGAATGTACATTCATGAAAACATATATATTCCTGGATTTAAAGAACCTTCCACTTTATAGAGAAATACAACCACATTTCAATTACTGTTGCCCCAGCCCCCAGTGTTCAATATAAGGAAATGCAGCCAAAGGCCTTGGCAACATGAAGATAAATACACCCACATTTTACTTTCTACAAAAGAAGATTATTTCTATTACACTAGTGCTTAATAATTAACTTCAACAGTAAAGATTAAAACAGAATGTTGTTAACTCAAGTACAATTTTTGTAAATTAAGTCAATCCGCCTGTCTTTTTTTGAGGCAAATAAATCAATAACATTTTCGGTGAATGTAGGCATGTCATTGATCAATTGTTTTTCAATTGTGAGCATGGCTAGAGCAGTCAGTCTTTCCTCAGTCATGGTGCTCCTTAGAAATGTCTTAACTCGTTTTAAAGTTGAGAAACATCTCTCAGCCTCAGCAGTTGTCACGGGAATAGTCGAAATAATTTGCAACAGTTTGTAGGTCTCCGAGAAAGTACTGTCCAAGTTATTTTCTATTACAAACTGTAGAAGACTGATGGCACCATTCATATTTCGGAAATCTGGTCTTCTGTAAATTACTCCTAGTTCAGTTTTCAGGCGATCTTTCTGTAATGTGTGATAAACCGCTGATGTTTGTTCAAGAAGCTGATTTGGAAAATTTTTCTCGTAATCCGCAAATTTTTCCGCTTGGAGGAGAGAAACAGCCGAGTAGTGAGTTATAAAAGAAAATCTATCTTTTACTTGATTTGTGATAACATCGCATATCTCTTTAGCTGCCACAGTCTGAGCAATGTGAATATTTTCTCTCTTCCTTTTCCTAGATGTTTCCTCTGTTTCTGATATCGTCATGGTCACTGTGTCCATTCTATTCCTTTCGTTTTCCATTGTCTGCTGGAAAGTGTTAATATGTTTTCTAATAAGTGCCGCATCTGTTTGTGTTTTCTGAAGTTGGTTGTATAACACATCTACATGTGGCATAATATTGTGAAAAACTGTAAGCCAAAACACAAATACAGAGTCTTGTAACATACGCCGAATAGCCCCTGCTTGATTTATAGCTATTTCTTTTTTCGATGTTGACTCTATTTTTTCCATGCATTCAATTAACTGTTCCCTGTTTTCAAAAACTGTATTGATGGTTTGACTCTTGAAATTCCACCTGGTGGCTGAACCATGAGGTATCCTTCTTCTAACAGTTTCATCTAGAATAGCTATCCTTTGTGGCGAGTTACTAAAAAAGTTAGTAATGTCACTTAGATTTGAAAAAAATACTCGAACTTGTTGATTTTGACTGCTTGCTTGGCTGACAATTAAATTGAGCTGATGTGCGTAGCAATGCACAAAATGTGCATTCTTGTAGGTACGTTTAATTATAGCCTGAACACCTGCATGCTGACCACTCATCACGCTTGCACCGTCGTAACTCTGCGATATCAGTTTCTCTGGGTTGTCTATAACTTTTTCCAAAGTAGCTTGAATACACGTAGCTAAAGATTCAGCATCATGTCCAGCTGGATTAGTGAATTCCCAGAATCTCTCAACCGGTTGTCCGTTACCTATAATGTATCTAAAAACAACAACCAATTGGAAGGCAGATGAAACATCAGTAGTTTCATCTGCTATCACTGCTACAAAACTTGCATTTGAGATTTCCTTCTTTATTTGGTTCTGGCAAACAGTAAGCATACAGTCTAATAAATCGTTTTGAATTTCTTTTGACGTTCCTTTAAAAACAGTGGCACTAGCGAGATGTTCTTTTAGAGATGCATCAAGCTCTGCTGAGAAGTTTATAAGACCTCTGAAAATGCCTGGATTTAATGAATCATCGCGTTCGTCATGTCCTCGAAGTGCAAGCTCAAATGCGCCGCAAAATAAAATACAATTAATTATTTTGGAAAGAACATAGCGATTTTTCGTTACTTGCTCATTATGTTTTTTAATATTCAAACGATATGCACCGTCAAGTTGTTGCCGAATATCAACCCTTCCTAGCAAATTAAACTCTAATGTGGAGTTTAAATGTGATTGGGAGCAATTATGTTTATTGGTTTTTTGACTTAAATGTGATAAATCGGCGACACCATAACTCACCCAGCTTGAATCCCCACTTTGTTTTGCAAACAGGAGACAATAAAAACAAAAGAGCCTGTTAGATAATTCACAACCACAAATCCATGGATATTTATCATATACCTCGGGTTTGAATTCTCTTTTGTAATCTCTAGTTTTACATTTTGTCACCTGGGTAAGGTTAAGCATAGGTGTTGGCCTGAGCATTTTAATTTCCATTTTTCTTTCAATGGGCAACGTTGAAAAATGTAATTGCTTTAGCTCAGACACACTAATTTTACTAAGTGCCATCTTAACTGTTAGTTTACACACAAAGAACAGTCCTTTGCTCTTATCTAATATATAACTTGTAGGTAGGTAGCTCTGCAGCTGTTAGAAAATATACAACTTAATAGTTTAATAGTTTGGCGGTGGTTATGTAATATTTAACTTGTAGGTAGGTAGCTCTGCTGCTCTGCAGCTGTTAGAAAATATACAACTCAACTTGAAGTAATAGTTTAATAGTTTGGCGGTTGTTATGTAATATATAACTTGTAGGTAGGTAGCTCTGCAGCTGTTAGAAAATATACAACTTAATAGTTTAATAGTTTGGCGGTTGTTATATAATATATAACTTGTAGGTAGGTAGCTCTGCTGCTCTGCAGCTGTTAGAAAATATACAACTCAACTTGAAGTAATAGTTTAATAGTTTGGCGGTTGTTATGTAATATATAACTTGTAGGTAGGTAGCTCTGCAGCTGTTAGAAAATATACAACTTAATAGTTTAATAGTTTGGCGGTTATTATGTAATATATAACTTGTAGGTAGGTAGCTCTGCTGCTCTGCAGCTGTTAGAAAATATACAACTTAATAGTTTAATAGTTTGGCGGTGGTTATGTAATATATAACTTGTAGGTAGGTAGCTCTGCTGCTCTGCAGCTGTTAGAAAATATACAACTCAACTTGAAGTAATAGTTTAATAGTTTGGCGGTTGTTATGTAATATATAACTTGTAGGTAGGTAGCTCTGCAGCTGGTAGAAAATATACAACTTAATTGTTTAATAGTTTGGCGGTTGTTATGTAATATATAACTTGTAGGTAGGTAGCTCTGCTGCTCTGCAGCTGTTAGAAAATATACAACTCAACTTGAAGTAATAGTTTAATAGTTTGGCGGTTGTTATGTAATATATAACTTGTAGGTAGGTAGCTCTGCAGCTGTTAGAAAATATACAACTTAATAGTTTAATAGTTTGGCGGTTATTATGTAATATATAACTTGTAGGTAGGTAGCTCTGCTGCTCTGCAGCTGTTAGAAAATATACAACTCAACTTGAAGTAATAGTTTAATAGTTTGGCGGTTGTTATGTAATATATAACTTGTAGGTAGGTAGCTCTGCTGCTCTGCAGCTGTTAGAAAATATACAACTCAACTTGAAGTAATAGTTTAATAGTTTGGCGGTTGTTATGTAATATATAACTTGTAGGTAGGTAGCTCTGCTGCTCTGCAGCTGTTAGAAAATATACAACTCAACTTGAAGTAATAGTTTAATAGTTTGGCGGTTGTTATGTAATATATAACTTGTAGGTAGGTAGCTCTGCAGCTGTTAGAAAATATACAACTTAATAGTTTAATAGTTTGGCAGTTATTATGTAATATATAACTTGTAGGTAGGTAGCTCTGCTGCTCTGCAGCTGTTAGAAAATATACAACTCAACTTGAAGTAATAGTTTAATAGTTTGGCGGTTGTTATGTAATATATAACTTGTAGGTAGGTAGCTCTGCTGCTCTGCAGCTGTTAGAAAATATACAACTCAACTTGAAGTAATAGTTTAATAGTTTGGCGGTTGTTATGTAATATATAACTTGTAGGTAGGTAGCTCTGCTGCTCTGCAGCTGTTAGAAAATATACAACTCAACTTGAAGTAATAGTTTAATAGTTTGGCGGTTGTTATGTAATATATAACTTGTAGGTAGGTAGCTCTGCAGCTGTTAGAAAATATACAACTTAATAGTTTAATAGTTTGGCGGTTGTTATGTAATATATAACTTGTAGGTAGGTAGCTCTGCTGCTCTGCAGCTGTTAGAAAATATACAACTCAACTTGAAGTAATAGTTTAATAGTTTGGCGGTTGTTATGTAATATATAACTTGTAGGTAGGTAGCTTTGCTGCTCTGCAGCTATTAGAAAATATCAACTAGAAGTTGAACTAAATTGTTAAAGAACTCCCTAAAAATCCAGTATACTCCTAAACTTGCTAATCTCAGACTGCGTCTGTTGTTTAAATTACAAGTAGAAAAATAAAAATGTTTTTTTTTTAAACACTAGTTCAAGTTCAAGACTCAACTCAAGTTACTCTATATAAAAAGCAATCTCAGACTCAGACTGTATCTGTTGTTTAAATTACAAGTAGAAAAATAAAAATGTTTTTTTTTTTTAAACACTAGTTCAAGTTCAAGACTCAACTCAAGTTACTCTATATAAAAAGAAATCTCAGACTCAGACTGTATCTGTTGTTTAAATTACAAGTAGAAAAATAAAAATGTTTTTTTTTAAACACTAGTTCAAGTTCAAGACTCAAGTTACTCTATATAAAAAGCAATCTCAGACTCAGACTGTATCTGTTGTTTAAATTACAAGTAAAAAAATAAAAATGTTTTTTTTAACACTAATTCAAGTTCAACTTAGACTCAACTCACTCTATCTAAAAAGCAATCTCAGACTCAGACTGTATCTGTTGTTTAAATTACAAATAGAAAAAAAAGGTTGTTTTTTTTTTAACACTAGTTCAAGACTCAACTCACTCAGTTACTCTATATAAAAAACTGCAGGCCTGCAGCAAAAATCATTAAAATATCTGCCCACAAAGTTACTGAACTAATAATATATTACTAGTATAAATTAAGTTAACTAAAGTATCTTCAAGTTCTATATAGATATAGATAACTAGAAAATCTGAATACTACTAGTAGTGACTGTGAATCTACAGTTCTAAACTAATTTGCTGCTAAGCTAAGCCTAATGTAATTAATAATAATTATAATGGCTATTGGCTAACTATCTAACGGTCTATTAGCCTGCTCCTGGGCCCTGGCTATTTCTTTGCACACTACTTGACTGCAGCTCAGCAGACACTGAGTCAGCACACAGCAGCAAATATTGACTGTCACTGTTCAATCAACTTGTTGATGCTTGATGGCTGAGAGCAGGCAGCAAAAAATATATAGTTTTGTTGTAAACAATTTTTGCACAGAGCTATGCAAAAACACTCCTCTCAGCTCAACGGCTATCTCCACAAAGATTTTCGCGCCGTTGAGCTGGGAGGAGCCTCGTGGGGGCCATCACGTGAGCCATGGAGCCTATCACAGAGTCTGAGGAGTCCGGATCAAGAGGCTGGGGGAGGAGACAGAGCACAGGCTGAACGACCGCACAGTTCAGCCTGTGCGATTATGCCTCTATAGGCATGAGGCTGGGGAGGAGCTCTACGCCTGCACAGTGAATACATTGCGATCACTGTGCAGGCATATAGAGCTCCTTACCGCACGTGCGAGTGGGGGGTGGAGACTGGAGCCTGCCCTGGACTGTCAATCAGCCTCTCTCAGCTCAGCCTCAGGCAGCAGCAGCAGGCAGTGCGCCATGGTGGTGTGTGGTGTGACGTCACGGACGTCAGCACACTGAGTAGTCCACCCGGTCCTAGCTCCTGCCTCCTGCCTGAGCCTGATAATAAATATACAGTGCCTGTTAATGAACACTCAGTGGCGAGTCAGTGATGAGAATGATAATAGATTAGATAGCAGGGTATATAAGCTAAGCAGCAGTGCCAGTAAAGCATTAATACATATAATATTAAATAATATAAATAAAAAATAAAATTAAAATTTTTCATAATTTTTTTTTTCTCATTTTTTTTTTTAAATGCTCATTTTTTTCCCCCCTCCTCTGCCCCCTAGGGGTTCACGTGCGACAGTGCACATATGGAGGAGCCTCCACTGCCTGTGTGGGGAGGGTACTCGTATAGTATATAGACTCACTCGAATGGTGTTTGGAAATGTTAGGTTCAAAGAAGACATTTTCTGTGAACTGCAGATAAAGGCCTCTAGTTATGAAGCTCCGTATTTTCCTGCATTCGCCGGCCCAATACTCTCGCCTAAGCTCACCTAACATCGCCGCCGCGGACCTGAATACGTTCGCCAAAGTTATCAAGAAAGCTGTCAAGAAGCCGCACACCAAGTACGGAGCGATGAGCAGCGGAATGTTGTTAACTGACAGTCATCGATCTCTCTGCTCATCGGCTTCTTCGTAGCTTTCTTGCTAGCCTGTCACTAAGCACCCACACTAAACTATACTGTTTTACCCCCTAAACCGCCGCTCCCGGAGCCCCCCGCACCTGAATAAAGTTATTACCCCCTAAACCGCCGCTCCTGGACCCCTCCGCAATATAATAAATATATAAACCCCTAAACCGCCGCTCCCGGACCCCGCCGCCACCTACATTATACCTATTAACCCCTAATCTGCTGCCCCCTATACCGCCGCCACCTACATAAAGTTATTAACCCCTATCCTGCCGATCCTGGACCCCGCCGCAAATAATTTAATTGTTTAACCCCTCAACCGCCGCACCCGTACCCCGCCGCCACCTACATTACATTCATTAACCCCTATCCTGCCCCCCCTACACCGCCGCCACCTACATTACATTGATTAACCCCTAATCTACCCTGTCTACACCGCTGCCACTATATTAAATGAATTAACCCCAAAGCCTAAGTCTAACCCTAACCCTAACACCCCCTAACTTAAATATTATTTAAATTAATCTAAATAAATATTACTATAATTAACTAAATTATTCCTATTTAAAACTAAATACTTACCTGTAAAATAAACCCTAAGATAGCTACAATATAATTAATAATTACATTATAGCTATTTTAGGGTTTATTTTTATATTACAGGCAACTTTGTATTTATTTTAACTAGGTACAATAGCTATTAAATAGTTATTAACTATTTAATACCTACCTAGCTAAAATAACTACAAAATTACCTGTAAAATAAATCCTAACCTAAGTTACAAATACACCTAACACTACACTATCAATAAATTAATTAAATAAATTAACTACAATTATCTATAATAAAATACAATTAAACTAAACTATATTACAAAAAAATAAAAAAATATCACAAGAAGTTTAATCTAATTACACCTAATCTAAGCCCCCTAATAAAATAAAAAAGCCCCCCAAAATAATAAAATTCCCTATCCTAAACTAAATTACAAATAGTAGTAACCAGCTCTTTTACCATCCCTTAAAAGGGCCTTTTGCGGGGCATTGCCCCAAAGTAATCAGCTCTTTTACCTGTAAAAAAAAGAAATACAATACCCCCCCAACATTACAACCCACCACCCAGGAAGTGCTGTTTGTGTTCTACAATTACCGGCTACATATGATTTGGTTTTATTCTAGTTAAATGGACAGTAGACACCAATTTTCATATAACTGCATGTAATAAACACTCTTATAAAGAAGAATATGCACAGATACTGATCTAAAAATCCAGTATAAAACCGTTTAAAAACTTACTTAGAAGCTTTCAGTTTAGCTCTGTTGAAAAGGTAGCTGGAACACCCACTAAAAGAGGTTCTATAGCAAAAAGAGCAGTCCCTCCTCCCCCCCCCCCCCTTCCACTGCATATGAATAGACTTTTTACACAAACAGGAGCAAGCTCGAGTAGGTATACATCAGTATACTTCTAAAACTTTGGGCTTGGTTAAAGGGACACTGAACCCAAATTTTTTCTTTCATGATTCAGATAGAGCATGCAATTTTAAGCAACTTTCTAATTTACTCCTATTATCAATTTTCTTTGTTCTCTTGCTATCTTTATTTGAGAAAGAAGGCATCTAAGCTATTTTTTTTGGTTCAGCCTCTGGACAGCATTTTTTTTATTGGTGGATGAATTTATCCACCAATCAGCAAGGACAACCCAGGTTGTTCACCAAAAATGGGCCGGCATCTAAACTTACATTCTTGCATTTCAAATAAAGATACCAAGAGAATAAAGAAAATTTGATTATAGGAGTAAATTAGAAAGTTGCTTAAAATTGCATGCTCTGTTTTAATCACAAAAGAAAAAATTTGGATACAGTGTCCCTTTAAGAGTCTGAAAATCAGCGCAATGTTATTTAAAAATAAGCAAAAAAAAACAACCCTGTATAGGCTGTATAAAAAGATCATCTACAAAACATTTATGCAAAGAAAAATCTAGTGTATAATGTCCCTTTAAACTTGCAGTTACACACTAAAGATTCAAAAACTTGGCAAAATGAGGTTTAAATAGTAAACATGCAAGTACGTGTTCATATCATCTATTGTATTAGCAGTTGTAAACAATAAATATAATCAAAATATCTAAAAAAAAAAATATAGTGAAAATCAAATATAGTAAAAGGGGCACTTATAAGGTTAAGCAAGGGCTAAGAGAAAATCAGAGTAACCATTCAATAGGATAAATGAACACTAGTTAAAGGGACAGTCAACACTTACTTTAACATGTTTTGATATTGAAAATAAAAAAACGGAGGTCCGCCTACGCTATACCCCTCCTGCCTTGCCGCCTTGCTTCTGTCCTAATCAGCGTCGCTAACTACTCTAATACCCGGTAAATATGGATGCCGAACTCCCCCCATCATTACGTAGCTGCCTTCTTCTTCAACTGATAAGCAAATCAGAATCCAGTCCTCGGACAGAAATTTCACGCGCGTGAAATAATAATAATAATAAGGTCTGTGAATTTTGTTATTAATAATATACAAAATGCATTATCTATCCCATTGTCACGCAATGTTTATACACTTGATGTTGACAACGTCAACATTTTTCCTCTAAATGTCTATATTAATAAGTATTTTCTGTTATTTTAATGTTGTTACAATCTTGAATTATGCCACACATCATGTTCCTTTAATGTTACCGCCTTTCACTATGTAGGGAGGCGTGGACTATGCTTATATATACCTGTGTTTGTAACTGTTTTGTATAGCCTGATGAAACAGTGCTGAGACATTGAGAAATGCGTTGCTTTTAATACATTTTAACTTTTTGCTTCTTTGTATAGGAGCCTTAGCTTTTATTTGATAGATTTTAGAGGCTACACCAGCAGTCTACCTGTCAGGGTGCTAAGAATCAGACTGAGACGAGAAGTGCAAAAATAATCACACCTTTATTAATAGCAAAAAATAATAAAAAGTCCACAAGTCAAATAACAAGCCAGGAGTCAAAACCAGAGCTGGTAGTCAGACGAGCCAAGTCAGGTGCCAAAGCGAATAGTCAGACGAGCCGGAATCAGGAACAAGGAGAACAGCAGAGTCAGGAACAAGCCAGGGATCAGGAACCAGGAGGGACGTCAGACAGCCAGGTAATACACAGGAACTGGAACTCTCACTAACAGGTCTGAGACAATGCAAGTGCAAAGCATACTGAACAGAGGCCCTTTAAATAATAAGTGATGACATCGCAATTCTGAGACTGCAACCTGTCTCACATGGATGATGTACACCAGTCTGGCCACAAAAGGGCATGCAGGAAATGAGCAGCATCACACACTATGCACCAGAGTCAGCAAGAGAAGTGAGTAAAATGGCTGCCAGCAGCACAGGGCAAACAAAGCAGGGAAAAAAACACTACCACCACAGCGAAGAAAGGAGTAGGGATGGGCGAATGTGTTTTTATATTCGAATTCGAATGTTAGAATGAATGTTATTGTAGAAATTCGATTTACATAATCGAATGTAGACAAGAATGAATATTCTCAAAAATTCTATAATCGATAGCTATTTACAGTTTTCAAATGTCCTTTTCGAATTGGAATGTTCAGAATTAGATTGAATGTCCACATTCAAAATTTCTAATGTAACATTCGATTTAACAAATACTATTCAGAAGTTCAATAGTTCATGTGGTAGGGAATTTAGTAAATTGATACATAATAGATACAAATATATCAATTTTAATGTTTCTATTTCGAATATTGCATAATTAGAATATTACATTTAAAGAAAGCATTAGAAATACTATTACAAATATATAAATTAAAATTTTTCGAATTAGAATACTGCATAATTCGAATACATGAAACGAATGTTAGAATGTTGTACAAACATTAAAAATTCAAAACGAACTAATGTGTTAAAATTCGTTTAAAGGGACATTCAACACTGCCCACAACAATAACCTATGTTTCTAAACTAAGTATAAAGAGCAAGCTTCAACTTTCCCCCTTTCTCTTACTTACTGCCTTCACTGTTCAATCCTCATTGATAACTTCAAAATTTGTCTCCTAATATGGCTGCTTAACTCCCCCCACTGTGACGTACAGCTCGTCTTCTTCAAACTAGCCGGCACTTCTATCTCATTTCTCCTACTTCAATCCCAGCGCGTTCACAGGCATTAGCGCATGCGCGATACAATAGGAACATTAAAAGCGGAACCATAATAACCCAAGTTGTTTCCGTTCCGGCAAACTAATTTGTTGATGCGGATAGTGTTATTACCTAACACAACGTAATAGAGTGCTGTAAGTAATATCAGCGTAACGGAAACAACTTCGATTATTTTGGTTCCGCTTTTAGTGTTCCTAGTATATTGCGCATGCGCTAACGGCCGTGAACGCGCTTGGATTTCAGTCCGGGGAATGGGCTCTCATTGGCTGCTAGTTTGAGAAAGAAGGCGAAGACGTCACGGTGGGGGGAGTTAGGAAGACATATTAGGACACCAATTTGGAAGATAACAATGACGATTCAACAGTGAAGGCGGTAAGTAAGAGAAAGGGGGCACCTTGCAGCTTGATCGTTTTATTTAGTTTTGAAACATAGATTAATGTTGTGGGCAGTGTTGAATGTCCCTTTAATTTTTCGAATGTTGCGAAACATTCGCCCATCCCTAGTAAGGAGATCTGAAGCGGCAGTGTCAAATACTGCATCACACGATCCATTCTCCTGTTGGAGTCTCCGTTAGAAGTGAGGTGTAGACGGTAAGGGTGAGACGGAACGCTGTATCAGAAGCACCTTTGCAGAGACAGACCATATTCACACAAGCGCTTAGCAGAGACAGATCGCTATCACACAAGCGGATTGTCGTGATTGGAGACATTTCCTGTGGCTGTCTAACTGTGTACTGGTCTCCAGTACACACCACACGCACTATGTATAGTGCAATGCAATCTGTGAGTTGCCACTTGTCATATGTTATGGTCGTTCTCTCACTGAACATACTTACCCTATGAGGCACCTCCTTTTTTCCTTTCTCTATCAGCAGTTGTAGCTTTTTTTCTGATTATTTATGTATATCCTTTTACTACACTGGCAAATTATATCCGTTTGGATTCATTTTATAAATGAATTAAGACAATTACCTGGTAACTGGTGTTTTGTTGATTGTATCATATAGCAAATAAAACATAAGCTCAGCTCATAAATGTTTATATTTAATGGGACATGAAACACAATTTATATATTTCATGATTCAGATAGTGCATGCAACTTTTAACACCTTTCTAATTTACTTCTATTATCACATTTACTTCTTTCTCTTGGTATCTTTTGTTGAAAATCAGGGACGTAAGCTCAGGAGTGTGCACATGTCTGGAGCACTTATATGGCAGCATTTTTGCAAGAATGTTATCTATTTGCAAGAGCAGTAGTTGGTAGAACTATTTTCTGCCATGCAGTGTCCCAGACACCTACCTAAGTATCTCTTCAAGTAAATTGGAAACTTTCTTAAAATTGTATGTTCTGTCTGAATCACAAAAAGAAAATGTTAGGGTTTCATGTTCCTTTAGATAGAAAACAATATAATAAATCATCCCTGACCACATGACCTGTACATCACAGGGTTGTTGAGTATCTTTACAACATTATCAGGTTTGACTACACTCCAGTGTCGGATTGCCTCACCAGGATGCCGGGAGATTTCCCGGTGTGCCGCCAGCACAAAAGGTGCAGAGGGAGCCTCCCTGCCAGGATACGGAGGGATCTTGTGCGCAGCATAGCACATCTATTCAAATCCGCTCCACTACTTAAAGCCTATAGGTAACAGGTGGGATGGTCTTCAAAAATGTCCAGGGCTGGTCTTACTTCCCAGTCTGGCCCCACTACACTCAAGATTAAAGTGCATACACATTTTAGTCACTTGGCCAAAAATTGCACAGACCAAAAATTTTTGCATTCACTAGTCAAAAAAATTAGAGGGAACATTGACGCTGGATCCCAGTCCCTTTTCTTATGTTGTGACCTGTTGATGGATTTTGCTTTTTCTCTGTATTCTAGGGACTTCACCCTTAGTTCCTCCTGATCTCTTTTTGTTGAGCTAAGTAGCAGAAGACAAGTAATTATTCTGCTTCTAGATTTAAAAATATCTCTTCCCAGGAATCATATGCAAATGCATTATCATTTTATTGAAAAATGTGCTGGACTGACGCAGTGTCAGTTTCCTGGGTGATTTCTGTGTTGCTGTGGTTTCAGATTCACATTTATGAAGACAGTGGATAAACAGGGAAAAAACATTGCAGTACAATTAAATCACCCACAGTAATGTCCATGCAGAGATCCATGTCTTTAACTAAGAGGGGTTGGTGATGTTTTATTCCCTTTTCGAATTTGTGTTTCCTTTGACACTGGTTATTTGTCAGTATAGACAAAGGCTTAGATCTGTAAATAAGCTTGCATTTATCTACCATGGTTCTGGACAAAGTAAATAACTTGAAAGATGTTCTAATGAAGTCTTTTGGAGAGTGTGTGATAAAATGGGTGATAATCATTTTTATATTTGATGGAACATTAACCCCTTAAGGACTGGGAATTTCAGACTAAAACATTCCCAAAATACCAGAGAATTTTTAGCATTTTTGCTATCACTCAATTCCTCCTGTATGCATTTGTAAATTTTGTCCTGTCTCTTACAAGTTTTATATTATTGTTTTATTTAAATGAATTGTATCCATGGACAGCGCTGCGGAATATGTTGGTGCTTCATAAATAAAGTATAATAATAATAATAATAATACTATCACTCCATTTAAACAGAAATAGAGCATTTTTTTTTATTTACTTATCAACATTTTATATTTTATTAGTAGACAACCCAAGGTACTTATGGAGGCGCATTTTGGTATATTTCATGCCACCATTTCGCTGCCAAATGCGATCATATGAAAAAAAATTGTTAACTTTTTCACAAACTTTGGATTTCGGAAATTATTTGCATACAGCTTGTGCAATCAGAACACAAATGGTCACTGTTTGCATCAGCGATCTACCTTTATATGGTAAATGGAGCACGATCAGCGCTCCCTTACTATATGAAGGCAGATGCCTTCAGCCTCTGGCTGCGGTCTTAGCTGTCAGAGCTGACAACTGGGACTGCAGCATAAAGCAGAAGGCTGGACGTATCTACTACTTCAACAGGGTATGCTGAGCAATGTACCCTGTGATGTAGTAGCTACGTCCAATAGGCTTAAAGGATTATAAAACTTTTACAAATTGCATACAAACAACACAGATATATCAAGGTATCATGACAAGAGGAACACCCTTACTGTTAGATGAAAACAAAACTTCTAAGTTTTATGAAATCAATAATTTTATTTTGCATTTGACATCACCAATGCCAGCCCATGGAGAAGGATTGTTCTACATGAAATGCTGTATATGCGCCAATTATATTCTGATGATTAACATATTAATATTTGGTGTGCTTGCTCCTAGTTGCAGTACTGGCAATACCTTTACGCATGCGCACTGGTCTCACTGAAGACCATCCGACCCGGAGTTACTATTGGATTTGCGCATGAGTATTAAAACACTGGGCGCTCGCAAAGCTTTCTCACATTATAACAAAACACCTACCTCTTAAAATAAAATGCCAAATAGAAGCTGCAAAACAAGGGGATTTAACTTATCAGTAAAGCAGAAATTAAAGATATAGCAAAGTCAAAATTAAACTTGCATGATTCTGACAGAGCATTCACTTCTATTTTCAAATGTGCTTCGTTCTCTTGGTATCCCTTGTTGAAAAAGAATACGCACATATCCTACACTAGTGGGAGCTAGCAGCTGATTGGTACTTCCTGCAAACATTTGTTTCTTGTGATTGGCTAACTAGATGTGTTCAGCTAGTTGCCAATGTTCCTTCAGCAAAGGATAACAAGAGAATGAAGCAAATGTGATAATAGAAGTGAATTAGAAAGTTTTTTTAAAATGGTATGTTCTATCCAAATCACGAAAGAAAATGTTGATGTTTCTTGAACCGTTTCTACATCCCTTTATGCCTTTCACAGTTATAATAATGATAAAACGCAAGCACCGTTATGTGCATGTAAATAGAATGCTATTTTTTTTTAAAAAAATGTGGCTACAATGATTGAAAGAACCATTGGGGCTCCAAGAATATGCTCTACAATGTGGTCACTTAAATCTAAACCAGCATGTTTTAATAAATGTTTAAAATCTTAAGCTTTTTGCACTTCACATGGAACAGAAATGTCCTTAAATCAAGTATCATTAACATTTCCAACTGTGCAGAAATGTCTGTATACGTTGGTTTAGTGTCTGAATATAGATGGAGATTTATATGGGGTCCGTACTTATTGATATATATTGTTAATCCTATTCAGTCTTCTTGAAATACTCTCCGTACTGTCCACTTTCATAGATCCTCTGAGGGCGCTGTAGCAGTGAGTGACATCACCGAAGATGTCAGTGGCATTGACTGCCTATAATCTCTTCACCATACTCCTGGGTAGTCCAACAGTGGGTTTGGAATTTCATGCTTTTTAATAGAGAATTAAAGAAAAAATGAAGCAAAAACTAAAATAGTAAGTAATTAGTAAAATGTTAATAGTGGAAAGTTCTTTTGAATAAAGAAAAGTTTTTTTTCTTTCTTACAGCTTCATATCCCTTTAAGGGGTTAATGCGACAGTAAAGTCAAAATCAAACATTTATTATTTAGATATAGGGGCCTATCTATCAAGCTCTGAATGGAGCTTGAGGGCCCATGGGTCACAAAGACCGCTGCTCCATAACCCTGTCCGCCTGAATCGCCGGAATTCAACCCGATCGAGTACGATTGGGTTGATTGACACCCCCTGCTGGCAGCCCATTGGCACAAGAGCTGCTGGTGCAATGTTGATGGTGCAATGCAATGCTGAATACGGAGAGCGTATTCCTCTCCGCATTCAGCGATGTCTGTCGGACCTGATCCGCACAGATATTTAATAAATATGCCTCATAGCATTCAATTTTAAACAACTTTTCAAAGTAATTCTAATGTCTTATTTGCTTTGTTTTCTTTGTATTCTTTGTTGAAAAGCATACATAGGTAGGCACAGGCACAGCACAGGCACAGGAGTAGTAGTCCACTGCTGAGAGCAAACTACTGATTGGTGGCTGCACATATATGCCTCTTGTCATTCATTGGATCACTAGATGTGTTCAGCTAGCTCCTAGTAATGTGTTGTATATTGCTATATATATATATATATATATATATATATATATATATATATATATATATATATATAAAATATATTTATATAGTATAGGACAAACAGTATTGCACAGGAGATGTAAGAGATTTAAAGCAAACACCACACCCCTTACCAGCTGTCACTCATTTAGCAACCCTATAAAGAACTGCTGTTCAGTGAACTCAGTGCACAGTTATTAAAGAGCTATCCTTGAGTTAAGTTCTGTGTATGAATCTTGGTTACCTGAACTTTCTGCCTTGTTTCCCGTTTATGAACAGTTGCTACCTGCCCTGACCTCTTGCTTGTTATACTGTTTATGAACCTTTGCTGCCTGCCCTGACCTCAGAAGGTTTGACCTTGCTTTTGGATTTTCCTTCTGTACCACGCACACCTGTGTTATCTAGTGGTCGTGCTAGCTATACTCTGCTATTGGGCTCCTATTCTTCATCAATCCTGACAAAATAACTGAGCCAATATGGATCCCACAGAGGTTTCTAAAGCCTTAGAGGTTATTACTCAGCAGCATGGACCCTCACTCACTCTGTACAAGAGATGCTTTCGTTTGCATTCACCAATATTCCCTTTGGTACTTGGTTTATCGTGGTTAAGGAAACACAATCCTTTAATCAACTGGGATACTGGAACTATACAGTTTATCTTTGTATCTTGTATAAAATGCTGCCTGTCAGATCCTTTTATTGATCTAACAACAGTTCTCGGAGTCTATTACCTACTTCTTATGAAGAATTCTATGATGTATTCGAGAAAAAATTGGCAGAAGAACTTCCAATAGATCTACTTCCAGGTGCCCAAGTTCTGTTTGGTCGTATATACCCACTTCCTGACCCAGAACTTGAGGTTTTAAAAAGTTATATTGCTGAAAATCTCGCTAAAGGGTTTATAAGACCTTCTACTTTTCCTGCTGGAGCTGGGATATTCTTTGTGGGCAAAAAAGATGGCGGCCTTCGGCCTTGTATTAATTATAGTGCATTAAATGAAGTAACAATAAAAAATATATATCCTCTGCCTTTGATATCTGAATTGTTAGAAAGATTACGAGAAGCCACTATTTACAGCAAGATAGATCTTCATGGGGCCTATAATCTGGTGAGAATCAGAGAAGGGGATGAATGGAAAACCGCATTTCGTTCAAGGTATGGGCATTATGAATAGTGTTGCCCTTTGGCTTATGCAATGCCCCAGCAACCTTTCAAAGATTTGTTAACAATATACTAAGGGATTTATTGGACATATTCGTTGTCGTTTATCTGGATGATATTCTGATTTACTCTACTTCACTGCCAGAACATATTACACATGTAAAAACTATTATCTTTTCTCAGAAAACATTTGTATGCAAAACTGGAGAAATGTGCTTTCAATGCTCAAAAAGTATAGTTTCTTGGCTATGTAATCTCTCCAGGTACTTTAGAGATGGACTCTAGCAAGATAAAAGCTATCCTCTCCTGGCCAGTATCTACTAATAAGAAAGGGGTACAATGTTTTTTGGGGTTCTGCAACTTCTATAGAAAATTCATTAAAAACATTTCCAAGATCGTACAACCTATCACTGCCTTAACCAAGAAAGATACTGCATTTAATTGGATTTATCAAGTCCAGAAAGCATTTGGAGAGTTAAAAAGATTACCTGCCTTGACTGGACCGGGATTTCTGCACTTCAGTTCCTACCTGGAGAAATACTTTACTTTTGAATGTGCATCTGTTTACAAGTTTCTTTCCTGCCTTATCCAGATTCTTGCACTTCAGTTCCTACCTGGAGAAAGACTTTACTTTTGAATCTGCATCTCTGTTTACAAGTTTGTTCCTTGTTTGTTTGTTCCTTGCCACTCCTGGACTCCTGGCATTTGTGGACGATACATACCTGAATAGTTCATACTTAATTTACCGTTTTAATTTGTTCATTCTAAGAATTATGTTATTCAAATAAATATCTGTTACTTTTCAATCAATATGGCTTCTACTAATCTCCATTTAAAGCAACTGTTCCAGGCATTGAGGCTCTCACAAAATATCCTGAGACAGAATATGACACTATTTCTATCCTATTTCATCTCAGAGGTTATTATACAAATGTGAATTAAATTAATAATAAAGGGACTACACCTTACTCCCACTCATAATCCCAAACAATGTCCAACATCTATAATATAATAATCTGCAATAAGGCCAAAATTGAAATAGATCCAGACTCATAAAACATAGACCCATATCCCCAAAAAAAGGAAATTACATACCTGTCCGGGGGGATATTGGTTTTCTGTGAGCTTGGGAACATTCTCAGTCTATAGGAAGCACTATCACCCCTTGTGTACATTCAGGCCCTTAGGTGTCACCGTTCCCAGCTCTTAAATCCATCTAGATTGTTTATGAAGGAGAATCTTATCCATATTGCCTCCTCTTCTCAGTGGGGAACATGGTCAATAATTGTGAAACATAGATCCTTCACTGTGTGCAAAGTGTCGTGCCACCGGATATTCTGATTTCTGATTTTTTCTTGATGGCAGTATGGACTACTGATCTGTGGTTGGCAAGGTGAGTTCTTGCATCATCTATAGTCTTCCCAACATTGAACAGGCCGCATGAACAACTGAATAAAGTGATGATGTACTTGGAGGTACAGAATATATAGTGTTTGATCTGATATTTCTATATATCTATATGAATATAAACAGGTATAGATATATATACAGCTATATATAGGAATATATATTTAAATACAAAGAATATTTTCTACTATGTGAAGAACATTTGAATGTAATATTTACAATAGATACACGGTAAAACACATTTTAAAATATTAACATTTAATAAAAACTATTTTTGATGTTTTAAGGTATTTGAGTAGAAAGGGCTCCAATGTGTATATGTATGTGTATATATGTATATACATGTGTATATCTGTGTAGAGAGGAAAAGGTATTACCAATAACTAGACATTTTATTGAAAAAA
Source organism: Bombina bombina (assembly GCF_027579735.1). Taxonomy (NCBI): domain Eukaryota; kingdom Metazoa; phylum Chordata; class Amphibia; order Anura; family Bombinatoridae; genus Bombina; species Bombina bombina. The sequence continues at coordinate 336,872,335 of NC_069499.1, read as the reverse complement.
CATACACAAAACACAGATTCCTTAAGATGGACAATTGTGGAAAAAATCTCCCTCTCTGTTAGAGGGGGCGACCTCGATAAAGTTTTAAGCAAACGTGAAGTGTATTGGATATGGTGCTTAAAAACTAGAACACCACAAGGCTTTAACTCTAGATTTGATCTAGTTAACTATTGGCAATAAAGTTGGGCCCTACTATAATATATAACACACTTAGGTGTCATATAAAGGATAAACATATAAAAAGACACACACACACACTATGATTCATTAGGTATATTAATGAAGAAGCCAGCAAGCTATGAGATAAACTGTATAAATATCTAGTTTATCAGATGGACTTGATAATAATTTTGAGGTACAATATTTTATAGTATACAAGGCAGATGCTGCACTATACCCTTAAACTTTGCACTTAGACATGGATATTTAGTGGGCTTTTTTATAGACAGGATAATGTATAATTAGACATAGAGTGTTGTTATTTTCATTTGTTTTATTTTATTATTATCTTTTACTGCACTCAATATAAGAGAAAGCAGTTTAACACTAAAGAACTACATTTATCCCAATTATCTATGTGGTGATTATAAACAAATATAAATGTTGATAAAATAGTAACACAGAGAATATGTAACTATTAAAAATAAACAGATGGGTATGCAACAAACACTGTGGGGGACTTTAAAAATGCATGGGACAAGCATAAGGCTATCCTACAAACTAGATAAGTTTATACTGTTAGGTAATATCAGGCAGACTTGCTGGGCCTATGGCTCTTATCTGCCGTCAATATCTATGTTTTTATGTATGTAACACCAAAACTAGCCCTATAGTTAGGAAAGACGTTTTTTAAATAAAGGTGAAATAAAGGTTTTAAAAATAGGGTTCAAAAATACTTGACGAATGTTCTAAAAATTCCAAGTTATGCCACACTGTATTTAACCAAAAAAGAAAAAGGGTTAATTAACATAAGTGCTTGTTAGAGATAATTGATTTTAAGCTGATTGTATATATTGTATTTAATTAATTAAGATGCACCTGTATATATTACTTGTATTCACGTAGCACCCTATCAGTCTATGAGTATGGCTCCAAGGAGCTGAAACGCGTTAGACTGGGGCACTACCGTCTAACTCTGCACACTACTGGCTTGGATGCCGTTGCTTTTAAAGATTTTTGATTAAAGTTCTACCTTTTATACTGGAAACCACGTTTGGATGTCTCTTCTTCTCTATTGCATTTATATATATATATGTATATACATATATAAATACATGAATACACATGTATATACACATACTTAGACATATACATAAATATATATATATATATATATATATATATATATATATATATAATATTTATATATAACATACTTTTAACCCTTATAAATGTTTTATTAATATTTATATGAATATTTTTTATCAGATACTGTGTATATGAGTTAAAAATCAAATTAACTTGTCTGTATAGAGACCAGCTAGCTTATATTCAATATATCCATGTGTGGTACAGGTATTATATGAGGACAAATGTGTATGGGGCTGCAGACACGCCGCTTCTTCCCACTAGCACGCTCATCCATACTTAGTACTTTCAATTGGAAAATCCTGAATAAGGCTTAGATTTGTGGCAGTGTCCATAAATCTGGGGCTGACCGTGCGGGACTGTGGATATACCTCTCCCACCCTTTAACACGGTCTCCCTATGGCGTGTAAAGTGAAAATATATGGAACGTCTCCAACCTATCCTTAAAGGCAGACTTGACAATAAGGCTACTCACCAAATGTTCACTGTGCACTGTTCACTCATATCCAGTGAAGACCATGCAGGACCGCGGACCCACCGCTTCTACTCCTTAATACGGTCTCCCTAGTAGTGCTTGAACAATAGCGGTGGAAGTCAACTCACCCTTCTTTAGAGGCAGGTGTAGCGAGTATTCCAGCTCCTTAGAGCCCCAGCTGATACTTCTTTCCAGCTTGTTTCTGTATCGGCTTACTAGCCACGTATTTTACATAAAATGGAAAATTCAAGAACAAGGTGTCATGATCTGAAGCTGAAGGGTAGTAGATTCAGGAGTAATTTGAGGAAGCACTTCTTTACAGAAAGAGTGATTGCTTTATAGAATAAACTTCCTCAAGAGGTAGTAGCAACAAACACTGTGGGGGGCTTTAAAAATGCCTGGGACAAGCATAAGGCTATCCTACGAACTAGATAAGTTTATACTGTTAGGTAAGGTCGGGCAGACTTGCTGGGCCTATGGCTCTTATCTGCTGTCAGTATCTATGTTTCTACTCAGCAATTTGCTTAACAGCCTTGTTCTTGTGCGGGTGATGACGTCACAAATTGGATAGAGGCTCATGCTCCATGTGGGGATATCCAGGTAATAAAAATAAGATATTTTTAGGGGTATACAGAATACCCCTTTTCCACTCTTTTGTATTGTTTTTATTTTTGGTTTTTAATAAATAATATATGTTTTTATGAAAAACTTGTCTGAGTGGACATACCTTACCTACCTGCTGCTTTTTACAACACATGGGAGACCTGCCATGCAAACCTCCTTGTTTATGAAACATAGCCTATTTGAAGTCCTGCATATGGGGTGCGCTGACACACATTTCTTCCAATCTGTCAGTCTGCTCCTACCAGCACATAAGTGTGCTCAGCTTAAATGTGAGTACCCATTTGGCATTCCATGAAAGCTTATCCAGTTGTACTCTAAGTATGTATGTATGTATGTATTGGGTGCTTGTAAAGCGCGTCTAATCACCCGTAAGGGTCTCAAGGCGCTGCACATATAGTGCCTCTTTTTGTCTTTGCTCCATCCAAGCACTACAGCATACAGGAAATTTATCTTGTTGTAGGTGAGCTGTTACACCTGTTAAAATCTACAGCCTGCATCTACCAGCACATTGGTGTGCTCCAGGAATACGTGAGTACCCACTTGGCTTTTTGCTTACTTTATCCTGTTATATTTGACGATACCACACATGAGGCGCCCCTCTGTTCTTCCTTATCCTTAATAAAAATAAGATAGCAAGCTGGTTAAAAAGTGAAAAGCCCTTGGTTCTAAATGCCAAAACACCTCCTGGATAGGAGTCTAAGACTTTCTTCTGTTTTGACCCTTTGTATTCTGCTTTTAATGGATTGTTATTAATAAAACATTTGTGTTTTTAAGCCTTCTACACTTTCTATTTTTTATTTTTTTGTATATATGAGTGTCAAATAATTTTAATATATTTATGTTGTGTTTGGTGTACCTTTTTGTTTATCTCTTACACCTACACTAGGTCTCCACTCGCTCAAACCTGAGGCATACTAAATATTTTTAGCGATCGAGCTAACATGCATACTTTCAACTTGTAATATACGCAGTCGTGATATTGATTACCAAGACTGTGGGCCACTTGGGTTCTAGCCCTATGTGTTAAATCCATTCAAAAGGTGATATGGATACTCAGTGTTGTATCATTGTGCCACATCAGAAAAGGATACAACTAGTGGTCAAAGGAGAAGTAAACATAAATGAGAATGCTCCAGTCACTGGCCGCATTCTTATCTAGAGCTGTATACAGGTTTTCCGCGACTGTGTTGAACCCATTTGCATTCATTCAAAATATAGTAAAAAGGGGGGGTATGTTTAAAAATAAAATACTTTAGAGCATTTTACTTTAAAGCTACAATGCTCCTTTAATTGCCTTGCTTGGGTATAGAACCTGATGTCTAGTTCAGGAGCAGGGCCAGTGCTAGGATTTGTAGTTACACAGGAAAAGACACATTTTGCTAACCCCCCCCCCTGGAAAAAATGATATATCCTGCCATTACTTCTTCTTAACAAAATGTTTTAGTGATGTGTTAAGCAGATATAGATAACTATTTTATCTATAATGATAGAAAAAATATATTTCTGCTATCACATCAAATACTTGACTGTTAATTCTGATCTACTTATAATAGCTATGGTTCATTTCATAACTTACTAAAGTGGTAGCTGGTTAAGTTAAAGGGGCGTATAAGTCAGCAATAAAAAATGTTCTAATGCATCCACACATTTCCTTATTGTGCTGTTGCTTGACTGTACCTATGTGTTTAACTATTTCAAATGTGTTAAACACATAGTTAAAGAATCCCCCACCACCCTAATGGGAGGTTGAATTGTGTTGTTGCTGTTTGCTTACATAGCACTTTTACAGCCAATACTGCAGGATTAAAAATTCAAGTAATAGGTGATGGCTTCAACAGGCAAAAGCAAACATTTGAAAAAAACCCCCCAAACATGTTAAAGGGACACTGAACCCAAATTTTTTCTTTCGTGATTCAGATAGAGCATGCAATTTTAAGCAACTTTCTAATTTACTCCTATTATCAATTTTTCTTCGTTCTCTTGCTATCCTTATTTGCAAACAAAGGCATCTAAGCTTTTTTATTAGTTCAATACTCTGGACAGCACTTTTCTATTGGTGGATGAATTTATCCACCAATCAGCAAGAACAACCCAGGTTGTTCACCAAAAATGGGCCGGCATCTAAACTTACATTCTTGCATTTCAAATAAAGATACCAAGAGAATGAAGAAAATTTGATAATAGGAGTACATAAGGTATAACCCCCCTATTCCATCCTACGTCCTCTAGTATAATCATACTAAAATAAGACAAGACAACTTCGTTGGGAGAAAGACCGGTCACATTTATTAAATAAACGATTAACTAGTGCCAAATATTCTTTATTATTACTATTAGGCACTCAACATATATTAACTTAACTTGAAAACAAGTTTGTCATGAAAATCGATGGCGGCATCTAACCCTAACCTAACCCCTACCAACAGACAGACAAGGCCACTTTCGATGCTTGCAGCGTGACACCCGGCTGTTCACGCCCAATGGCACTGAGAGAGAGAGAGCTGGGATGTTTAGAGATCTTCGGTCTGCATCCGCAAGGGAGAGGACCCCTAGGCCGGCACCTAGTGGGCGTATACCCTCCCCTTTTTAGACCATCACTCTTCTCTCCCCGTGCCCACTCCTCAGGCCCTTGACCACCCACCACAAGAGCCAGGCATTCTCTTGCCACCACCCAAGCCAACAGACACCTATTTCTACCATTCACCACTACTCAAATTGTACAACTTTTTTTTTTTTGCAGAATGTACATCCCTTAAATTAACTTTAACAGCGCCCTCCTGAAGTCCTTTAAGAACAAGTCCAGCCCAACGTCCATTAGGTGAACCCCATCCGGATGAAATAGGTCCTTTTTGTCAGCTGTAATGGCCTTGTGCTTAATTACGAAGCCCCCCAGGGCCGTGACCGTTCTACCCATCTCCCTGTTGACCTTCTTCCTTACATTGTATGTTGCTTTCTGGGTCACAATATGCCTCCACTGCAGCCGAGCAACCACATTGGACAATCCCAGCCTCACATCACTGAGCCAGGTGTGCACCCACTTCAAGTCAGCCGCCATCCTCTTAATGAGGTCCAGTGCAGGCACCGAGCCCAAGTCATTCCCGCCTAAATGTAGCACCACAATGTGTGGCTGCCCCCACCTCCTGTGTGCCTCTTGCAGCAGAGCTGGCAAATCTGCCCATGTAAGGCCCCTGCGCCCTAACCAGCGGAAGTTGGCCCTGGATGTTGAAAATTCAAGTTGCTGATCTTCCGGAGACCGCAGCTCCCTGATGGAAGCCCAATGGATATAGGAGTGGCCTACTATCCACACACGAACTGGCGGTGAATTTGCACCTAATGTACCTGGCAAAACATGAGTAAACCACATTAAACCATTTCGCCAGTCCCTCTAGACAGACCCCACTGTTCCTGCCCTAACTAGGCTTTAGCTGACAAACCCACCTCACAGCGGGGATTCGTGCAGCAACCCAGACCCCCCCAAAATGTTTTTTTTTTTATATGTCTTGGATTGGCCTGATATATGTTTTATAATGACCTGACCTCCAGCGCCCTATGCGCTTAATCTCCAATGGCGAAGAGCCTCGTGCCACCGCGCTGGTAGCTGCTCCAATCCAAAATGAGTGCAGGGTGATCCATTTAGGATCCAACCCCATACATTCCGCCACCTTGGCGAGGACCCTGCGGAACTGAAATACCGACAAGGAGCTACCATCCTCGTGAACAAGGAACTGCTGGGAGCCCGCGGGCCTCACCTTACTAAATTCCTTGATGCAACGCACTGGGCAACATTCCTGAAAGTCCTGCTTTGCAAGGGACAACCACGACCCCTTGCCCTCTTGATCCATCTTGGACCTAGGCACTAGCAGGAGCATCCCCCCATCGGCAGCCGGAGGTGACCCACTTAAATTCCCCCTGCCCCGTTCGCCTTTGAGGATGCTACTAATTCTCCTAGCCGTAGCGCCCCTGCGAAAGCTAAAGCCGCCCTGAAAAGTAACTCCTCATACTCGGACGTGCAAACCGATTTCAGCTCCAAGGCCATCAGCCTCAGGCGAACTGGTGTGAAGGGCTCCCTCCGATCCTTAGGACAGGGGTCCACCCTACCCCACCCCTTCAGGACCTGCCTGACTAAGAACGCTCTTGAGTGATCAACATTGCCTAATGCTTTATTGAAGAAGGCCACTGCCGACAACCTGCTCCCCGCTCCTACTCTGCTGATCCCCTCCTGCTTCAAAGCCGGTAACCATTCCAGCACCTGTACCTGTGATGCCAACTGTACCCTGACACCCTTCTGATAACAGAATGCCCTCACATCTTTTCCAATGGATCATGCAGGCTGTCCACATCTTCGGTGCCAATGATGCTCTGATTAGGGGGAGGATGCCTTCCCAACCTTCAACAGCTGCCAAAGAAAAGCAGTGCACATTAAACCCTCTTTTGCCGCCTCGGTGCTGCCTTCCTAAACTGCTCCCAATTAAATCGAGAGAGTGCATCTGCAATTACGTTCTGCACTCCTGGGACGTGTTTAGCGGTGAAACAAATGTTGAACTGCAAACAGCGCAACACTAAGTGCCTCAAGTAATGCACAACCCCCGGTGAGGATGCAGACAATCTATTAATGGCATACACCACACTCATGTTGTCCGTCCAGAACACCACTGCCCTATTTGCCCGTTGCCGGCCCCAAATTTCTACAGCTACCATGAATGGAAAAAGTTCCAATAAGGTCAGGTTCCTTGTCCAACCCTCGGCTATCCAGTCCGAGGGCCATGAAGCCCCGCTCCATTCCCCGTCCAGATAGGCCCCGTACCCCGAGTTGCCTGCTGTATCTGTAAATAGGTGCAGTATTTGGTTTGAAACTGGTGGAGCCCTCCAGAGACAAGCTCCATTGAAATGATGCAGGAACCTTGCCCACACATCGAGGTCGTCCTTCACCTCAGGTGTGACCCTGGCCCACCTTACCTGCCCTACAGGACCTTTCAGCTGGCTCTCCAGACGGCGGTTAAAAATGCTGCCCATCGGGATAGCCCACCCCGCAAAATTAAGGAGGCCCAATAGCAACTGTACTTCCTTAACGGGAACTCTGTCTTGCCCGCGCACCCTCTGCACAATTTGCAGCATGCGGTCTACTTTGTCCTCCGGCAGTCTGCATACCGCCTGCACCGTGTCAATCTCTATTCCCAGAAATGTGAGACACGTGCAAGGGCCCTGCGTTTTATCCTCCACCAGCGGAACCCCGAACCTTGCCATCATATCCTGCATTACCTCCATAAGCCGTTCGCACTCTGTGGAACCTGCTCTCCCAACCAACAGAAAATCGTCCAGGTAATGGACCACCGACCCACCCCCAGACACCTTCTGTGTCACCCAATGAAGGAATGAACTGAAGCACTCGAATAGGGAACAGGATAATGAGCACCCCATAGGTAAGCATCTATCCACGTAGTATGCTCCCTCGAACTTCATCCCCATCAGCCTGAAGGCTAACGGGTGTAAGGGTAGCAACCAGAAAGTGAACTCAATGTCCAGCTTCACCATTAGTGCTCCCAGTCCACAAACTCTGACTATATCCAGTGCATCATCAAAAGATAGTGCACCGAGCTCAGCTCCAGGTCGATGGTGTCGTTAACCGACCCCCCTTTTGGGAATGACAAGTGATGGATCAACCTGAATTTCCCCGTCTCCTTCTTGGGCACCACTCCCAGTGGGGAGACCACGAGATCCGGCGAAAGAGATGGCCACAAACGGGCCAGCCACCCTGCCCATCGTTACCTCTTTTTCCAGTTTCTCCCTTACAACCTGCAGGAATTCATATGCCGTCGTCAAATTCCTATGCACCTGAGACCCCACCACTCTAGCTAGCACCGGGATCCGAAACCCCCCTTCTAACCCCGACCAAAGCAGCCGTGCCGCATCCTGGTCGGGGTAGTGTACTAGCCATGTACTCATGGCTTGCAGCTTAAGCGGGGTTGGCGCCCTTGACGCCAACTCCCGGCTTTTGGACCCTGTCTATCCAGGCCCTGTTCTTTCCTTTTACTACACTCAACTCCCGGATGGGGGCCACTACAGTGTTTGCATATGTGACAAAAGCAGCAACTGCTCCCCCGATCACACTGCCGGTCCTGGAATTTCCAGCACTCCCTACCCCGCTTTTTTGGGCGAGGGCCCCCGACGCGCCGTCCCCTGCCGACCCTGCAGGGGAGAGGGGGATCCCCCTTTCATTCCCACTTTGGACCATAAATGCAGGTTCTGGGTACCGAAATGCAATAACGGGTTCCCAACCATCTTTCTACGAAACGCCATGTCGTAGTCCCGCCATGACCCTTCCTTAAATCTATTGTGGATATCCTCTATAGTATCCAGATATTTAAATAAGTTATGCCCCTGCAGGGGCCACCTATCTACGTAGCACGCCGCCAGGACCCTGAAGCATTTGAGCAATTCAAGTCTTGCGTCTGCGCACTTTCTTAGGGCCCGATCCGTCCGCCACCCTTTCCTTAGCCCTATATGCATCCAGGGAGAGGTCAAATACATTCACGTAACGACCCTCCTGAATTTTCTTAATAATTTTTTGTTTGAGATGGCCATACAGTGCACAAGACAGGTATAGGTATCCCCTTGTGCCGCCACCTTCCTCGAAACCTGTCCCACGGGGTGCGTGGTGCTACCTAGCACTGGAGCCCCCACCGGCCCTTCCCCTGGCCCAGGGGCCCCGACTTTAGCCTTTGCTTGCCCAGCCGCCATTTTTTTAATCCACCTAAACTTCTCTGCTGACCCTTACCCACCAGCCCCAAGTCATCCCCACTGTCTGAGCCTGACCCACTAGTGGATGATCCTGTGTCAGCGTGTGTCATGTCAGGTGCATAGTACTCACATCCTACCGGCTGGGCCCCTTTCTGCGATGCCTGGGGCGCTGCTCCTTTATCCACCGTCTGCTCCTTGCTGGGCCCTGCATCCACCAGTGCACCTGATGCTCCTTTAGCCATAGCTGTTGCTTCCCTTGCTCGAACCTGTGAAGATAAAGCAATTTGGGGAGTACTCTGGTCCCCAAATCAGGCCTCAAAAGGAGGGTCTGCCCTAGGTCCCCCCTGTCCTCCCCCACCATTCATCCCCAAAGCCACAGACACAACCCTCCTAATTAGCTCCTCTTGTTCTGACCCCTCCCGGGCGTTAACACTAGACCCAGGGGGGGCTTGTTGCCTGCTGCCCTCATGCAGCACAGCCTAAACTGCCCTTCTAATAGCCTCCTCTGTGATCCCACTGGATTGCACATGCCTACTAGCACCCTGGCCTGGATGAGGCCTGCATACATGTTCATCATGCGCAGCGTGCCCCCTTGTGCCACCCTGGGCACCCATCCATCCAAAATGCGTTATCCCCGCATTTTCCACCCCCACCTGCACAGCATCATCCCTAGCTCTCCTTGCCAAGTTCATTGCCGCCGGTCCGGGTGGACCCACACATACCGCAACATTATCCAGCACCCTTGCACTCACCCTTGGGCCTACAGTACCGCAATTGCCAACAGCTGTTACACCATGTGAGCCATCTGTCTCCCCCACTACATACTAGCCTTCTGCACCGCTGCCCGGTAAGTCCCCTGGAGCCCCAGAGACCCACCCTTTGCCTTTTGAGGCCCCATCCATGATCCGGAGACTCCCCAAACTTTTTGTGAGTGCTCCGGTCACGTGGGCCTCTGTCCCGACCTCTGCCCCTCCTACCAATATGGAGGCCGCGCTCCTCCTCACTGGAAGGTATTGCGAGAGCCGCAACGAGAGGGGGCCTGGCCTGATGCCCTTGATCCTCCTGAGCCACTACTAGGCCGCAACCTTCCCTCCTCACCACCGGCGGCCCCTGGGACCACCTGACCCTACGCTAGGCCGGACTGGCCCACCACTTCAGCAAGGGGTTGCGCAAGGGCCAGGACCGCCGCCATGGCCGCCAGAGGTAAGGTAGGCAGCATGTGGGCCGCAACCCCCCTTTCCAAACCACCCTGTTCAGCCTGAACAACCTGATGCCTGGCTAACCTGTGGCCCAACCTGGGCAAAAATGGGGGAACTGCTTAACACCCCTGGCTGCTGGAAGGGACCAGGGCCTACCCCATCGACCGCACCAGCCTGGGCCTGTACTGTGGGGCCTGCCTCCCCACCCACCACCTTCTTTCCCCTGTTAAACCTTCTGCTTGGGGGGGGATTTCTGGGGTGTGGGGGGTACCGCCTCATCAGAAAGCTGATCATCTCTCCCTCCTGCAGGTCCTTTCTACCTGGCCTTCGTTTCCACCACTTCACGGTATCTCTTCGGTGGTATCGCCTTTCTCCTGAATCTATCCATCATCCAAGCTCAGCACAGGATACAAAAAAAAATTTCTCCTTAAAGTCTAGAACAGGAAGAGGCCGGTATCACTGCTGCAGAGCCCTATAAAGGTAAGCACAAACACCCGCCTCCACACCTGCAACATTGTAACAAACAAACTCTAGCATCCTCCAGACTTCAAATTGGTAATCCCTTAATGTTGTTCCAGGCCCACTAGAGGGGGCACTCCACTATCATTAGAAAGTTGCTTAAAATTTCATACTCTATCTGAATCACGTAAGAAAAAATTTGGGTTCAGTGTCCCTTTAAACAATATATTTGTAAAATAGGTAAAATGTATTATTGAGAACACAACTTCCCTTCTGAGCAGCAATGCACTTCTGATTCTAAGCTAAACATTATGAAGATTAATGGCTACACAAATATGCAATCAAATCTGCACTCAATAGTGCAATAAGAAAATACTGTAATGCATTAGAGCATTTTATTATTGCAGCTTTATGACCCTTTACAGTTGATAATGTACTAATGTCCATTTGTGTACAGCATCTGAGAGGAAGTATATTTTTAAAAGTATTTTTTTCTGTAATGGGACCAGTTTTGAGTCCCTTTAAAATCTACTGGCACCTTTCTTCTTATCCTATTGATTTGTGCGTGGTTTTATGGTTTTATCCTAACGTATTCAATGAGGAAGCTCACTCTGACTTGTAAGTAGGAACACACTATAAAATAGCACAAAAACAAATGTCAGGCTTTTCCCTTCTTATAAACAGAATTTTATGGTATTTCGGTCTGTTTTTACTTACTCCCCTGGGAGTTTCTTGGCAGACATTCTTAAAGGTCATTTTATTTTCAATTGTTCCTTGTATCCTTCTTGGTTCTCATTTTGTGTTTTTTATGCCACATTCAGAAGTCTGAAAGCTGAAACTTCTATTTAAAGGTTAAAGGCTGAACAGTTATGGAGCATGCTCCTCCTTATTACAAACTCCCAGATGCTATCTGTTATACTGCACCCTGCAAGTATCTGCAAGTAAGCACAGTGTATTCCAATGGGCACTGTATCACTCTGCAAGTATGTACAGTGTATTGCAGTGGGCACTGTATCACTCTGCAAGTATGTACAGTGTATTGTAATGAGCACTGTATCACCCTGCAAGTAAGCACAGTGTATTGTAATGAGCACTGTATCACTCTGCAAGTAAGCACAGTGTATTGCAGTGGGCACTGTATCGCTCTGCAAGTAAGCACAGTGTATTGCAGTGGGCACTGTATCACTCTGCAAGTAAGCACAGTGTATTGCAGTGGGCACTGTATCACTCTGCAAGTAAGCACAGTGTATTGCAGTGGGAACTGTATCACTCTGCAAGTAAGCACAGTGTATTGCAGTGGGCACTGTATCACTCTGCAAGTAAGCACAGTGTATTGCAGTGGGCACTGTATCACTCTGCAGGTAAGCACAGTGTATTGCAGTGGGCACTGTATCACTCTGCAAGTAAGCACAGTGTATTGTAATGAGCACTGTATCACTCTGCAAGTAAGCACAGTGTATTGCAGTGGGCACTGTATCACTCTGCAGGTAAGCACAGTGTATTGCAGTGGGCACTGTATCACTCTGCAGGTAAGCACAGTGTATTGCAGTGGGCACTGTATCACACTGCAAATAAGCACAGTGTATTGCAGTGGGCATTGTATCACTCTGCAAGTAAGCACAGTGTATTGCAGTGGGCACTGTATCACTCTGCAAGTAAGCACAGTGTATTGCAGTGGGCACTGTATCACTCTGCAAGTAAGCACAGTGTATTGCAGTGGGCACTGTATCACTCTGCAAGTAAGCACAGTGTATTGCAGTGGGCACTGTATAACTCTGCAGGTAAGCACAGTGTATTGCAGTGGGCACTGTATCACTCTGCAGGTAAGCACAGTGTATTGCAGTGGGCACTGTATCACTCTGCAAGTAAGCACAGTGTATTGCAGTGGGCACTGTATCACTCTGCAAGTAAGCACAGTGTATTCCTGTGGGCACTGTATCACTCTGCAAGTAAGCACAGTGTATTGTAATGAGCACTGTATCACTCTGCAAGTATGTACAGTGTATTGTAGTGGGCACTGTATCACTCTGCAAGTATGCACAGTAGATTATCATGGGCACTGTATCACCCTGAAAGTAAGCACAGTGTATTGTAATGAGCACTGTATCACCCTGCAAGTAAGCACAGTGTATTGTAATGAGCACTGTAACATGCTGCAAGTAAGCACAGTGTATTGTAATGAGCACTGTATCACTCTGCAAGTATGCACAGTGGATTGTAGTGGGCACTGTATCACTCTGCAAGTAAGCACAGTGTATTGTAATGAGCACTGTATCACTCAGCAAGTATGCACAATGTATTGCATTGGGCACTGTATCACTCTGCAAGTAAGCATAGTGTATTGTAGTGGCCACTATTTCACTTTGCAAGTATGCACAGTGTTTTGTAGTGGGCACTATATCACTCTGCAAGTATGTACAGTGTATTGTAGCGGGCACTATATCACTCTGCAAGTATGCACAGTGTATTGTAGTGGGCACTATATCACTCTGCAAGTATGTACAGTGTATTGCAGTGGGCACTGTATCACTCTGCAAGTAAGCACAGTGTATTGTAGTGGGCAATGTATCACTCTGCAAGTATGTACAGTGTATTGTAGTTCACTGTATCACTCTGCAAGTATGCACAGTAGATTATCAGGGGCACTGTATCACCCTGAAAGTAAGCACAGTGTATTGTAATGAGCACTGTATCACCCTGCAATTAAGCACAGTGTATTGTAATGAGCACTGTAACATGCTGCAAGTAAGCACAGTGTATTGTAATGAGCACTGTATCACTCTGCAAGTATGCACAGTGGATTGTAGTGGGCACTGTATCACTCTGCAAGTAAGCACAGTGTATTGTAATGAGCACTGTATCACTCAGCAAGTATGCACAATGTATTGCATTGGGCACTGTATCACTCTGCAAGTAAGCATAGTGTATTGTAGTGGCCACTATTTCACTCTGCAAGTATGCACAGTGTTTTGTAGTGGGCACTATATCACTCTGCAAGTATGTACAGTGTATTGTAGCGGGCACTATATCACTCTGCAAGTATGCACAGTGTATTGTAGTGGGCACTATATCACTCTGCAAGTATGTACAGTGTATTGCAGTGGGCACTGTATCACTCTGCAAGTAAGCACAGTGTATTGTAGTGGGCAATGTATCACTCTGCAAGTATGTACAGTGTATTGTAGTTCACTGTATCACTCTGCAAGTATGTACAGTGTATTGTAGTGGGCACTGTATCACTCTGCGAGTATGTACAGTGCATTGTAGTGGGAACTGTATCACTCTGCAAGTATGTACAATGTATTGTAGTGGGCACTGTATCACTCTGCAAGTATGCACAGTAGATTATAGTGGCACTGTATCACTCTGCAAGTATGCACAGTGTATTGTAGTGGGCACTATATCACTCAGCAAGTAAGCACAGTGTATTGTAGTGGCCACTATTTCACTCTGCAAGTATGCACAGTGTTTTGTAGTGGGCACTATATCACTCTGCAAGTATGCACAGTGTTTTGTAGTGGGCACTATATCACTCTGCAAGTATGTACAGTGTATTGTAGTGGGCACTATATCACTCTGCAAGTATGTACAGTGTATTGTAGTGGGCACTATATCACTCTGCAAGTATGTACAGTGTTTTGTAGTGGGCACTATATCACTCTGCAAGTATGTACAGTGTATTGTAGTGGGCACTATATCACTCTGCAAGTATGTACAGTGTATTGCAGTGGGCACTGTATCACTCTGCAAGTATGTACAGTGTATTGTAGTGGGCACTGTATCACTCTGCAAGTATGTACAGTGTATTGCAGTGGGCACTATATCACTCCGCAAGTAAGCATAGTGTATTGTAGTGGGCACTATATCACTCCGCAAGTAAGCACAGTGTATTGTAGTGGGCACTATATCACTCCGCAAGTAAGCACAGTGTATTGTAGTGGGCACTATATCACTCTGAAAGTATGCACAGTGTATTGTAGTGGGCACTGTATCACTCTGAAAGTATGTACAGTGTATTATAGTGGGCACTGTATCACTCTGCAAGTATGCACAGTAGATTATAGTGGGCACTGTATCACTCTGCACAGCTAAAATTAGTTAATATTACATTTTTAATGCTTGTTCACAAATTATCATTTAATAATTAGATACTTGTATAGCGCATAACCTCAAACTTAATCGACCCGCGGCACTTATAACAGGTATTATTATTACCCAACTTAATGGTACTCATTTTACCGACCTCGGAAGGATGAAAGACTGAGTGGACCTTGCCGGGATCAAATCTGCAACCCTTGGGTCTGGATTTATTCAACTTATATTAAATTATGCAATAACTTTGTGCTTAGGATAGCTTAAGGGGTAAATTTACCATTCCTGCAGACGGGCAGGTTCGCAAGTAGAGGATTCTTGTGTAATGCTGCCCCCTGCTGTGGCACACCAAATGCGCTAGAGCAGGAAGTGTGAATCACCCGAACAAGCGAGTGTCAGGGGGATTGACCTTTTCACTTCTAAAGTGGCAGAAACGAAAACGGACATAAAACCCACATTTTTTCTTTCATGATTCAGATAGAGAATACAATTTTAAACAACATTTTCAATTTACTTTTACTATTTAATTTGCTTCATTCTTCAGTTATCCTTTGTTGAAGAAATAGCAATGCACATGGGTGAGCCAATCACACAAGGCATCTATGTGCAGCCACCAATCATCTACTGAGCCTAACTAGATATGCTTTTCAACAAAGGATATAAAAAGAATGAAGCAAATTAGATAACAGAATTAAATTGGAAAGTTGTTTGAAATGGCATGCTCTATCTGAATCACAAAATAAAAAATTTGGGTTTCATGTCCCTTTAAATATGTGGAAAATCTGCTCCACATACTTAAATAGCTGGAAAAGCTGTGAATGCCGCTTGATAAATTTACCTCTAAGTAACATTTAAAAATAACAGAAAATGTTATAACATTGCAAAAGTTTTGCACTGCTCCAACCTGGCTACTGTCTGTGGGGAACAATACTAAGGTTATTGGTTGTTAAAATGTAGAAATCAGCAGGCAGGATAGATATTTTCTGAGCCGTTTTGCTTGTGTTGCAAACAAGAAATAGACATTCTACAAATAAGCAGATATTTATATATTCTTCAACGTCAAGAATGATATTTTGAGCCAAATGTCTAATTAAACGCGCTTGCTTTCACTTCTAACTTTTACTCTTCCCATCTGCAATGTCTTTTTCAAAAACTTCAAGCTCTTAAGAAAGACAGCGTAACACTGTTGAAACGCGTTGGGCAATAAACAAGTGAATACTCTTTATGAAGGAGTGGTTTACTCTATCTACAATAAACAGGCTGAACACTCGTAACTTATCTTGTGAGTACAGTATTATTTGGGCTCTCATTTTATTGACATATTACACCATTGTGAATTTGCCTAGTGCCTTATTATCATCTCTGCAAGTGAGATTGGAAAGAGTCCCAAAGAGTGTTCTCAAGACCGGATGTACCCCTGGGTCCAGAGCCTTTTATAAGATATAGCACAAGTTTTGACGGTTTTTGGGAGAAAACTGTGAGACAGCAGCAGTCCCATATAAGGGGAGTATTTTAGCTGTACCATATTATCTTGTTGTTTCAAACTTTTTAAAATGGTCCACTTTTTATATCATGACAATCTATGTTTTAAAAAAATTAGATATATCATATATTGGTAAAATCAGCCAACACTGCACCTATGGGTGAATCAGCACAGATATTCAAAAGTCACACTGAAAAATGACTTGCACAGTCCATAGTAGGACATCATTTGTAACAGAGCTATACAAATGGAAAACAAATGTAAACAATAATGAAAGTAAAATGTTCGAATGTTTTGAACATTACATTTTTTTAGATGTTATGGTTAGATTGCAATTTAACAGGGTTAGATGTTGGAAAGAGGAGATTTGATAATTTAATATTTGTACAGAAATTGAAGACAACAAGGTTAAAGGGACAGGAAGCCCCAAACATTTATTTCATGATTTGGATAGAACATACAATTTTAAACAACTTTCAAATTTACTTCTATTATCAAATGTGCTTCATTATCTTGTTATCCTTTGCTGAAGATACAGTATTGAACATCTAGTTAGCCAATCTCAAGAAACAAATGTGGGCAGGCAGCAATCAGCAGCTAGCTCCCACTAGTGTAGGGTATGTGCATATTATTTTTTAACAAAGGATACCAAGAGAATGAAGCACATTAGAAAATAAAAGTGAAATTAAAAGTGTCTAAAACTTACATTACAATCTATCTGAATCATGCAAGTTTCATTTTGACTTTGCTTTAACTGAAAGCTGGGTGTTTTCTCATTATACAAATTTGGAGTCCTTTGGAGACAGCAAAAGAGTTTAAATTGTCAATGGGAATGTTGTAATCTAATAGGATTAGTATTGGAATGTTGAATGAAAATGTGGGAGCCAGACAGTAAAGGGGGTAAATGTATGGGTGCGAGTGCTGCAGTTGACAACATAAAATCTATATCCAGAATAAATAAGTAATTATTTCACTAGTATTCAGCATCGGATTGCTATTCAGCAGAGAAAATAAATTATTGTCTTAGAAATGTATTCTTGCTTCCTCAAACTGAAAAAGAAAGGAATTTTAAGTGTAAAATTAAGTCACAAATGTTGCAGTAAACTTAATACTGTGTAAATTATGACTTAGTTTTTTTGTTTATATATAAGATCATTCTTGTTTTCATATTTCAATTCCTTGGGAATGAAGAGCACTCTTTCAGCTCAGCTCTCATGAGGTAATTTCTTAGAGATTTTAGTTTGAAACTGTGGGAATGAAGTCAGCCATGATGTGAATATGTTTAAAGGGACATAATACTCATATGCTAAAATGACTTGAAAGTGATACAGCATAACTGTAAAAAGCTGACAAGAAAATATCACCTCAACATCATGAGATTTCACTTAAATCTTATGAAATTTGATAGTAAACTTCATTAAACTAAGGAGGGAAATAACATAACTGTGCCTTCACATGTTAGATGCATGATCCCTTGTAAGTTTTAGGACTAGTATCCTGATTGGCTACTTAAAGTCCCTTTAGAGAGCTAGATTATGAGTGGAGTGCTATCGTTTCCACACAAGCGGGATTGGGTTTTCACGACTGTGCGTGGAAGTTAAATTTCGCTCGTATTACAAGTTGAAAGTAAATGCGAGCTCAATCGCAATTTACGCTAGAATGATTACTGCCACCTCAGAGCTCTGGTTAACTGACACAATAAGGGGCGTATTATGGCCTAGGTCGACAAGGCACGGGCCTAGGGCAGCAGATTGGAGGAGGCAGCACTTTCTGCAGGCTCTGTGGAGAGTGGCAGAGTAGGGGGCTTGAATTTAATAACACTGTAGAGGAAAACAATGAGCCGGGGTTGCTGGCAGGCACGGCGGCACTCACTTTACTTGTGTGTCTACACTGTCTGTCCCTTTATTAGTGCCTGGTGGGCCGCTGCAGCTTGGGGAATAGATCAGCTTGCCACAACTCAATGGCTTAGTATGTGCAGTCTCGCTGGTGCTGCTTGTCTGGCAAAGCCCAGTGATTAAGAAAGGAAAGTCCGGAGCCGCAGGTAAAACGATGATTCACTTTATTTAGGCATAAAACAGGTATAGTTGCAATAGAACATTCATGCCCTTCAGTAAGTTGATAAGCTTATGCGTTTCGGCTTGGTTGCCGTATTCATAGCTCGAGAGAGAGGTCTGTTGACTGACCACGGAGCATCAGGGATTCCTTACCCCCCGTAAGCCGGCACCTGATGATGACATCAATCCTGAGAGCCGAGGAGTGTGAACAGGCGGCATCCGAGGAAACAGCTTGTTAGAGCGAGAAAGCTCAGAGCAAGGCTAACGGCACAGCAACCGCCTAGGGATCAAGACACTCGTACGGCATCTTACAAGCAGGGGGACACATCAGGTTCGTAAGCCGTGAAGAGGGAGTAAGTGATAAGTAACATTATCCACCACTTTGCATCCTGCCTTTGGTATCCACGCAAGATATGACCATATGGGGATTGTTTCTCCTTTATTGGGGAAGCGCGGTTGTTTAATTTGTAAGTGTACGGCTTTAAAGCCCAGTGATTGTCCAATAGCTCAGGCCTCTACTCATACAGTAAAAAAAAAATCTGCTTAAAGAATGCCCATTAGAACTTATACAGGGCACTCTTTAAAGGATTTTTTCTTTTACTGTCTGAGTTTTTGTTAGTGGGAAAATCAAAATGCTGCGGCTACGCACAGGCAGTCAAAGCATTCTGTGTTGCCGCACTGTGAAAGAAAACGCCCCTACGAGTCAGAAGTACCAACTGCTCAGAGCAGACCTGCTTCTCCTGTACATTGCACCAGCCAACAGCCCAGTGCTTGGGCAGAGGATGGGATGCACAGTCACTCTGGAACTAAGAAGGCTTGGCTGAGAGCCTCAAAAATGTTGGGGATGTAAGAAAGAACTTGAGGAGGTGATGAGGCATATGGAACTGAGGAGAGACCTTGTGATGAGAGCAGGATGTGATGTCACTAGTTTGGGGGCGGGGCTTAGGTCCGGTGTCTGTGTCGCAGTTAGTTTAGTACAATCAACCTGACTAGATGTGTATTGCTATGCTCTTCAATAAAATAGAGTTGTACCATCATTGCTGTGTCCTGCATATGTCCTGCATCTCATGACATGGTGTCAGAAGTTCTGGACTGCGCTTCTGTTCCTGATCGATTGCAATGTCAAAGTTTACCCCACCTGAGCCTTTCGACTTCTCTCAGCCTGCAGCTTGGCCCACATGGCGTCAGCGGTTTCAGCGCTTCAGGATTGCTTCCAAACTGAACAAGGAGAGTGGTGAAGTACAAGTTAATTCTCTTTTATACTCTATGGGGAAATATGTGGAGCCAGTGTTCAATGCTTTTACTTTCCAAGAAGGGGAAGAATTTAACTTTGATATAGTTATGGATAAACTCAGTGCCCACTTTGTGCCCAAAAGAAATGTGATTCATGAGAGAGCTTGTTTTCACAAACGTAATCAGCGTGTGGGAGAATCTGTGGAGTCATATGTGCGCAGCCTGTATGAACTAGCTGAATTCTGTGAGTTTGGTGTTGCTAAAGAAGAGCAAATCAGAGACAGAATAGTTATTGGGATTGCAGATGCTGAAGTCTCACTGAAGCTGCAGTTAGAGCCTGATTTAACATTAGATGGGGCTATTAGGATGGCCTGCCAGAGTGAACTGGTGAAAAAGCAAAGTGCTGATCTGAGGTCTGAGAGTATTGTGGATGAAGTGCCACAGTCTAGGAAAAATGCTAGTGAAAGGCACAGTGTGAGCGGTAGATCTAAAGTACTGGAAAGGCCTAAAAATGGATGGGCGCAATATGCCCGATGCAGGCAGTGCTACCGTGCTCATGATCAGAGTGTTATATGCCCGGCCAGGGATAAAAGATGCAGAAAATGTAACAGAATGGGCCATTTTGAAGTGGTGTGTAGAACTGAATACATTAAGGAGATGCAGGTGGACGGTGACCAGGAGGGTCAGGAAGTGTCTTTTGTGGGGTCCGTTGTGGAACGGCCAAGCTCAGAGGAAGATTGGAAAGTTACTTTTACTGTAATGGGAGACAAAGTTGATTTTAAGATTGACACAGGAGCAGATATCACTGTAATGTCTTTTGCTGAATTTATGAAACTGCCTCGACAGCCCCAGCTGGCGAAGGTTACTACAAATGTCCATAGTCCTGGTGGCCGCATTGATTGTGCGGGGAAATTTCTTGCCAGCTGTGAGTACAAGCAAAGAAAGTTCACCATGTGGTTGCATGTGATTCGAGGTCAGTGTGTTAACAATTTATTGAGCAGAAAAGCAGCCTGTGACTTGGGCCTCGTGGCCAGAGTGAATGAGATTTCCGAAGATATGTTTGGCGAGTTGGGCCTACTGAATTGCAAACCAGTTTGTATAGCACTTAAAAGTGACGCAGTCCCATACAGTATTTCTACTCCTCGTAGAATTCCGTTCCCGCTCATGCCTCAAGTGGAGAAGGAGCTTATGCGCATGAAGTCTATGGGGGTTATTGAAGAGATTGTTGACGCGACTGATTGGTGTGCCCCCATTGTTCCAGTTGCAAAGAAAAACGGAAAGGTGCGCATCTGTGTGGACCTGAAAAGGTTGAATGAGGCAGTGAAGAGAGAGAGATTTGTGCTGCCGACATTAGAAGATATAGCTCCAAAGTTGGCTGGGGCGAAGTTTTTTTTCCACATTAGACGCTTCTAGGGGCTTTTGGCAGATCCCCCTGGATCCAAAGTGCCGCAAACTGACTACCTTTATCACACCGGTAGGTCGGTTCTGCTTCTGCAGACTCCCCTTTGGGATATCCTCCGCTCCTGAAATCTTTCAAAGGGAAATGAGTTCTCTCCTGAGTGACCACGTGGGCACAGCGGTCGTCATGGACGACATTCTAGTGTATGGGTCTACAGTGGAGGAGCATGATCAGCGTTTGAGTTGTGTGCTACAGGCTATCAAAGAGTCTGGGCTGAAGCTGAATAAAGAAAAATGTCATTTTAGGAAAACTGAATTATGCTACTTTGGGCATATCATCAACGGGGACGGCATCAAGCCAGATCCCGAGAAAATTCGTGCTATTGAACAGATGAAAAGCCCCTCTGATGCACATGAGCTGAGACAGATATTGGGCCTTGTAAATTACGTGGGTAAGTTTCTTCCAGATTTATCAACAGTTTTACACCCTATCACAGAGTTGCTTAAGAAAGATGTTGCCTGGGTCTGGGGACCTTTACAAGAAAAAGCTTTCCTGCATGCCAAGTCCCTGCTGGGGTCTGCCCCAGTGCTGGGGTTCTACGACCCTTCAAAAAAGACTGTGGTTAGTGCCGATGCAAGCAGTTGTGGGTTGGGGGCTGCACTCCTGCAGCTGAACGAAAATAAACTACAGCCCATCGCCTACTGTTCCCGCACACTGATGGCTGCAGAGTCAAAATACGCTCAAATTGAGAAAGAGTGCCTGGCTGCAGTTTGGGCCTGTGAGCGCTTCCAGCGCTATCTAGTGGGTTTGGAGAAATTTAGTCTGGAAACTGACCACAAACCGCTAGTCCCTCTAATTAACTCTTATGACATTGAAAAAACACCCTTGAGATGCCAGAGACTTTTAATGAGACTGCTCAGGTTCAATGTTCAGGCAGTGCATGTGCCAGGGAAACAACTGGTTGTGGCGGATACACTATCCAGGCTCCCGCTGGCTGCTGCTGAAGAATCCTCCACAGAATCGGATGTGAAAGTGTTTGTTGATTCAGTTCTGGCCTCTAAGTCCATTTCTTCAAGGAAACTGGAAGAGATAAAGAAAGAGACATATTTGGACACAGATCTGCAAGAAGTTATAAGGTACATAAAAGAAGGCTGGCCCGAGAGCCGGGCAGCCTGGATGTCTTTAAATGCTTACCAGTCAGAGAGGTCGCAGCTCACGGAGCTGGAGGGGTTGGTGCTGTTCCAAGACCGCATTGTAATTCCTGTCAGCATGAGGAAGGAGATGTTAAACAGGATTCACGATGGCCACTTAGGCATTACAAAGTGCAGAGAAAGGGCAGCTACAGCTGTGTGGTGGCCTGGGATCAGCTCCGACATTGCAAATCACGTGTCTAAATGTGCCTTTTGCCGGGAACACAGGCCTACTCAGAGAAGGGAGCCCTTGATGTCTACTCCGCTGCCTGCGGGGCCGTGGCAGAAAATAGCTGCTGATTTGTGTGAACTGCACGGGAAAAAGTTTCTTGTTGTGATCAACTACTATTCCAGGTATTTGGAAATTGCACCCCTGAATGATATCACAAGTCAGGCCGTTATCATTCGCCTGAAGAGCTTGTTCGCCCGCTGGGGCATTCCAATGGAGCTGGTGAGTGATAATGGTATGCAGTTCGCTTCTACAGAGTTCAGTGCTTTCAGCAGGGAATATGATTTTGTACATTCCACATCAAGTCCACATTATCCGCAGGCCAACGGAATGGCTGAAAGGGCAGTTCAAACAACAAAATTCATTCTAAAGCAATCTGAGCCGTACCTAGCCCTCTTGTCATACAGGGCGACGCCCATTCAAGCCACCGGGTTTAGCCCGGCACAGCTGATGCTAGGACGCCAGATTCGCACCACTTTACCCTCAGTGGGTGTCTTCAAGCTGCCTGGCCCTGTTCCTCTGGACGAAGTCCTTAGGAGGGATGAAGAGGCCAAAAAGGGTTATTGTTTCTTCTACGACAGGAGACATTCTGTCAGGCCCTTACAGGAACTGAAAGCGGGCCAAAGTGTCAGAATTAAACTGGACGATGAGAAGAAATGGAAGACGCCTGCTATGGTAGTTGGCCGCTCTCCTGAACCAAGGTCTTATACAGTCCTTACTGAGGGAGGGACCGAAGACATCTTCAGCCTGTACCTGAGAGTCTGGAACTGGATGCCTCGGTACCACCGCCGGTGGGATCTCCTGTTCTAAGAGAGGTGCCTTCCCCTCAGCAAGATCACAGTGGGGATATGTCTTTGCCTCCAGCAGACTCTAATTCACCACCTTCTGTATCAGAGGACAGTTCATGCAAAGTTACATCAAGCGGAAGAGTGGTGAAACTTCCGGCCCGATATAGGGACTGACTTTAGCTAGAACAGTGACTGGAAGTATGGGCAGAATAATCCCATGGTCACTGTGGACTAGGGTAGTCTACCCCGATGTCCAAGTCAGGATGTAATTTATTTGTTTATGTTTTCTAACCTATTTGTTCATATAATGTTCCAAAAAAAAAAAAATGTTGTTGTATACTCTGTTTGTATACCTTGTTATTTGTTATATGCAAATGTATGCTTCGCCTTTGAAAAAGGGGAAGATGTGATGGGAGCAGGATGTGATGTCACTAGTTTGGGGGCGGGGCTTAGGTCCGGTGTCTGTGTCGCAGTTAGTTTAGTACAATCAACCTGACTAGATTTGTATTGTTATGCTCTGCAATAAAATAGAGTTGTACCATCATTGCTGTGTCCTGCATATGTCCTGCATCTCATGACAGACCTCTCTTGCAGATCAGCAGCCAAATAAGCAGCAAGTATTTTTTTGTTCCTGTGGGCTTACATTTCATTGCTCAGAAGGTGTGTGCTATACCAAATATACTGGCTGCCAATGAGATGCAGAAGATAATGGTGACTGCTATCATCTTATGAAGATATTATCCTTCCCTAAAATAGTATATGTACTATGTGTGTGTGTGTATGTGTGTATATATATATATATATATATATATATATATATATATATATATATATATACAGTACACATATATAATTTGTTTACCCTATTATTAAAGTGAAGGTAAACTTTGATGAATGAAAGCCTGTTTTTTAAAAGTACTATTAAAAAAGAGGCACTTTCATTCATCAAAGTTTACAAAGCAGCCGTTTTGTTTATAAACTTACCTTTCTTCTCTTCACAGCCAGAGCAGCTTCCCCCGCCCGGAGATCCTTTCCTCACATGTCAGCAATGACTAATCCAGCTTCCTCCAATCACAGCTTTCCTGCCAGGGGAATCATTTCCTGAGGCCATGCAGTGATTGGAGGAAGCCGGATTAGTCATTGCTTACGTGTGAAGAGAGGATCTTCGGGTGGGGGAAGCTGCTCCGTCTGTGAAGAGAAGAAAGGTAAGTTTATAAACAAAACGGCTGCTTTCTAAACTTTGATGAATTAAAGTGCCCCTGTTTTTAATAGTATTTTTAAAAACTGGGCTTTCATTCATCAAAGTTTACCTTAACTTTAACTGTTCTCTGCTAGTTTTTGAACATTATTTTTATACCTAAAACTCTGTAATGTTTATATGTGTGTGCGTAAGTATGTGTGTGTATGTATGTCTGTATGTATATGTATGTGTGTGTGTGCGTGTGTATGTATATATGTGTGTGCGTAAGTATGTGTGTGTGTATGTATGTCTGTATGTATATGTGTGTGCGTGTGTGTGCGTGTGTGTGCGTGTGTATGTATATATGTGTGTGTATAGTGGAGGTTTAATCTCTCAAGGAGAATCTTATGAGGAGGATTTTATTATTCTTTCCCTTCATGAAGAGACAGCTTATAAAATGCAGCATTGTTCACTAAAACGTAAATCTATTTTTTTTAGCCACAGAATATATAAAGTGAATATATAAAGACATTTAATAAATTGGTTTGTGAGGATGTAAATAAGCTCTTTAACAATAGTAAGATCCAAAACGATAATCTCACGTGTGGAGAAAGAGAGTCTCTAAGAAATTTAATGAATGATATGGATGTAGTGTATAGATCCGCCGACAAGGGAGGGGGGATCGTTGTGCAGAATAGACAGGACTATCTAAAAGAGGCATACAATCTATTAAATGATAGGGACACATATTTACCTCTGACATTTAATCGCACAATCACTTAAGAAAGAACTGTGGAACTTGCTAGTAACAGCCAAACAGGATGACATTCTAAACCATGATGAATTCAACTCCCAATATGAAGTGTACCCCAAAATCGCATGTTTTTACCACCTCCCCAAGATACACAAGAGTGTCACCAAACCACCTGGGTGACTAATCTTGACAGGGATTGGCTCTCGGTGTGATAATTTGTCAAAATACATTAACTATTATCTACAGCTTCTAGTCAAAAATACAAGCTTATTTAAGAGACACTGTGGATGTTATTCCCAACGCTGCTTTTTTCCTAACACTGGTATTACGAGTCAGGCAGGAAAGGGTCTACCGCTCACTTTTCTTCCGTGACTCGAGGCTACCGCAAATCCCCTTACGTCAATTGCGTATCCTATCTTTTTAATGGGACTTGCCTAACGCCGGTATTACGAGTCTTGGAAGAAGTGAGCGGTAGACCCTCTCCTGTCAAGACTTCTACTGCATTTAAAAGTCAGTAGTTAAGAGTTTTATGGGCTAACGCCGGAACATAAAACTCTTAACTAAAGTGCTAAAAAGTACACTAACACCCATAAACTACTTATTAACCCCTAAACCGAGGCCCCCCCCACATCGCAAACACTAAAATAAAAATTTTTAACCCCTAATCTGCCGACCGGACATCGCCGCCACCTACATTATACCTATGAACCCCTAATCTGTTGCCCCTAACATCGCCAACACCTACATTATTTTTATTAATCCCTAATTTGCCACCCCCAACCTACAATTATTAACCCTAATCTGCCGACCGGACATTGCCGCCACTTTAATAAATGTATTAACCCTTAAACCGCCGCACTCCCGCCTCGCAAACACTAGTTGCATTTTATTAACCCCTAATCTGCCCCCCCAATGTCGCTGACACCTACCTACATTCATAACCCCTAATCTTCCGACCCCAACGTCGCCACTACTATAATAAATTTATTAAACTCTAAACCTAAGTCTAACCCCCCTAACTTAAATATAATTTAAATTAAACAAAATTAATTTAACATAATTAAATAAATTATTCCTATTTAACCCTGTGAGTGCTAAGCACTTTCCCACCTGGGTGCTAAGATTTTTTAATGTTTTTATTTTTTATTTTTTGAACAATTTTTTTTAAACTTTTTCTTTATTTTTTCAGACCCCCAATACTTATGTGATTACCTTTCCAATGGTGGGTCTTGTGGGTCTGTACCTGCTTAGATGCCTGAGATATAAGCAGCATGCCCCCTGCTCCTATACTTAACATTGTTAAGTATAAATAAAGTTGCACGGTGACGTCATCACGTTATTGCACGTGATGTCACCACGCATAACAGGGAGCCCCAGCGATGCCTGTCACTCTACAGGCACGATCGCCGGGGTAGGAGTGGGTGGGAGCCCCCAGGTCTCCCTCAAGGTGGGAGAGTGCTTGTGACGGCTCTGAGCCGTCATTAGCACCAGAGTGGGAAACTCTGTGACGGCTCAGAGCCGTCATTAGCACTCAAAGGGTTAAAACTAAATACTTACCAATAAAATAAACCCTAAGCTAGCTACAATATAACTAATAGTTACATTGTAGCTATCTTAGGGTTTATTTTTATTTTACAGGCAAGTTTGTATTTATTTTAACTAGGTACAATAGTTATTAAATAGCTATTAACTATTTAATAACTACCTAGCTAAAATAAGTACAAATTTACCTGTAAAATAAATCGTAACCTAAGTTACAATTACACCTAACACTACACTATCATTAAATAAATTACCTAAACTACCTACAATTAATTTCAATTAAATGAAATAAAATAAATTTACGGAAAAACCCCCCCACTAAATTACAGAAAAGAAAAAAAAAATACAAGAATTTTAAACTAATTACACCTAATCTAATCCCCCTAATAAAATAAAAAAGCCCCCCAAAATAAAAAAAATTCCATACCCTATACTAAATTACAAATAGCCCTTAAAAGGGCCTTTTGCGGGGCATTGCCCCAAAGTAATCAGTTCTTTTACCTGTAAAAAAAAATACAATACCCCCCCCAACATTACAACCCACCACCCACACACCCCTACTCTAAAACCTACCCAATCCCCCCTTAAAAAAACCTAACACTAACCCCCTGAAGATCACCCTACCTTGAGCCGTCTTCACCCAGCCAGAAACAAGTGGTCCTCCAGAGGGTCCGAAGTCTTCATCCGATCGGGGCAGAAGAGGTCCTCCAGATGGTAGAAATCTTCATCCAGGCGGCATCTTCTATCTTCATCCTTCCGGAGCGGGTCCATCTTCAATCCAGCCGAAGTGGAGCATCCTTTTCAAATGAAGTCCTAATGAAGAATGAAGGTTCCTTTTAAATGACATCATCCAAGATGGCGTCCCTTGAATTCCAATTGGCTGATAGAATCCTAGCAGCCAATCGGAATTAAGGTAGGAAAAATCCTATTGGCTGATGTAATCAGCCAATAGGATTGACCTCGCATTCTATTGGCTGTTCCAATCAGCCAATAGAATGCGAGGTCAATCCTATTGGCTGATTGGATCAGCCAATAGGATTTTTCTTACCTTAATTCCGATTGGCTGATAGGATTCTATCAGTCAATCGGAATTCAAGGGACGCCATCTTGGATGATGTAATTTAAAGGAACCTTCATTCTTCGTTAGGACTTCGTTTGAAGAGGATGCTCCGCGTTGGCTGGATTGAAGATGGACCCGCTCCGCTCCGGAAGGATGAAGATAGAAGATGCTGCCTGGATGAAGATTTCTACCGTCTGGAAGACCTCTTCTGCCACGATCGGATGAAGACTTTGGACCATCTGGAGGACCACTTGTGCCAGCTGGGTGAAGATGGCTTAAGGTAGGGTGATCTTCAGGGGGTTAGTGTTAGGTTTTTTTAAGGGGGGATTGTGTGTTTTTTAGAGTAGGGGTGTGTGGGTGGTGGGTTGTAATGTTGGGGGGTATTGTATTTTTTTTACAGGTAAAAGAGCTGATTACTTTGGGGCAATGGCCCGCAAAAGGCCCTTTTAAGGGCTATTTGTAATTTAGTATAGGGTAGGGAATTTTATTTTAGTTTGGGGGGCTTTTTTATTTTATTAGGGGGATTAGATTTGGTGTAATTAGTTTAAAATTCTTGTAATTCTTTTTTTATTTTCTGTAATTTAGTGTTTTTTTTCTTCGTAATTTAGTTTATTTAATTGTAATTAATTGTAGGTAGTTTAGGTAATTAATTTAATGATAGTGTAGTGTTAGGTGTAATTGTAACTTAGGTTAGGATTTATTTTACAGGTAATTTTGTACTTATTTTAGCTAGGTAGTTATTAAATAGTTAATAACTATTTAATAACTATTCTACCTAGTTAAAATAAATACAAACTTACTTGTAAAATAAATATAAACCCTAAGCTAGCTACAATGTAATTATTAGTTATATTGTAGCTATCTTAGGGTTTATTTTATCGGTAAGTATTTAGTTTTAAATAGGATTCATTTTTTAATTATGTTAAATTAATTTCGTTTAATTTAAATTATATTTAAGCTAGGGGGTTAGATTTAGGGTTAGACTTAGGTTTAGGGGTTAATAAATTTATTATAGTGGCGGCGACGTTGGGGTCGGCAGATTAGGGGTTAATAATTGTAGGTAGGTGGCGGCGACGTTGGGGGCGGCAGATTAGGGGTTAATAAATATAATGTAGGTGGCGGCGATGTTGGGGGCAGCAGATTAGGGGTTAATAAGTATAATGTAGGTGTCGGCGGTGTCTGGAGCGGCAGATTAGGGGTTAATAATTATAATGTAGGTGTCAGCGATAGCGGGGGCGTCAGATTAGGGGTTAATAAGTGTAATATTAGGGGTGTTTAGACTCGGGGTTCATGATAGGGTGTTAGGTGCAGACATAAAATGTATTTCCCCATAGGAAACAATGGGGCTGCGTTAGGAGCTGAACGCTGCTTTTTTGCAGGTGTTAGTTTTTTTTCACCCAGCTAAGCCACATTGTTTCCTATGGGGAAATCGTGCATGAGCATGTTTAGCCAGCTTACCGCTACCGTAAGCAACGCTGGTATTACAGTGAGATGTGGAGCTAAATTTTGCTCAACACTCACTTTTCTTAGGCTAATGCTGGCTTGCAAAAAACTTGTAATACCAGGGTTGGCTTAAGGGAGCGGTAAGAAAAAAAGGAGAGTTAGCCCCGCAAGCCTTACCGACAAAAACTCGTAATCTAGCCGTAAGATAGCTACAATATAACTAATAGTTACATTGTAGCTATCTTAGGGTTTATTTTTATTTTACAGGTAAGTTTGTATTTTATCTAATGTACAAAACCCCCCCCCACTAAATTACAGAAAATAATAAACTAATTACACCTAATATAATCCCCCTAACAAAATAAAAAAACACCCCCAAAAATAAAAAAAAATCCCTACCCTACACTAAATTACAAATAGCCCTTAAAAGGGCCTTTTGCGGGGCATTGCCCCAAAGTAATTAGCTCTTTTACCTGTAAAAAAAAAATTACAAACCCCCCCAACATTAAAACCCACCACCCACACAACCAACCCTACTCTAAAACCCACCCTATCCCCCCTTAAAAAATCTAACACTAACCCCTTGAAGATCACCCTACCATGAGAAGTCTTCACCCAACTGGGCCGAAGTCCTCAACGAAGCCGAGAGAAGTCTTCATCCAAGCCGGGCGAAGTGGTCCTCCAGACGGGCAGAAGTCTTCATCCAGACGGCATCTTCTATCTTCATCCATCCGGCATGGAGTGGCTCCATCTTCAAGACATCCGACGCGGAGCATCCTCTTCATCCGACGTCTTCTTCAATAATGACGGTTCCTTTAAGTGACGTCATCCAAGATGGCGTCCCTTCAATTCCAATTGGCTGATTGGAACAGCCAACAGAATGCAAGCTCAATCCTATTGGCTGATTGGATCAGCCAATAGGATTGAACTTTAATCCTATTGGCTGATTGCATCAGCCAATAGGATTTTTCCTACCTTAATTCCGATTGGCTGATAGAATTCTATCAGCCAATCGGAATTGAAGGGACGCCATCTTGGATGAAATCACTTAAAGGAACCATCATTGTTGAAGAAGACGTCGGATGAAGAGGATGCTCCGCGTCAGATGTCTTGAAGATGGAGCCGCTATGCATTGCTACCTATTGTTAAAAAGGAGGAAGCAACATAAGGTCCTTCAACCTGTTATGTAATTGCTAAACCCATAAAGTCACCATTTTGTTTGCCCTTAATCCATGCTTTTGGATTACAAATTTGTGAGATTACAATAACAACTTTGTGTTGTTTTCACTGGGTAGAAGTTTTGAGCTTCAGGGGTATTAATGACAGAAGCATTTTTAGGATTGTGATCACTGTAAAAACAAAGTAACACCACTGGACGAATTCTGCTGAAGACAAGATTGTAATCAACCTCATAGTTGCTAGTCAGAAAATTTAGGAACAAGCTACACAGGGTTTTAACTTTTAGTTAATAGAATTCATGGGTAAAATTATGTGAGCTATAGCTCTGGTTCATGGTTTGCCAATCCCCATTATAATACATATTCTGGCATTCCCTTGTAAATATTTTAGTACTGAATACAGGTGGCCCTCTGTTTATGATGGTTCAATTTGCGCAGTTTCAGAATAACGCCCTTTTTTCCAGTCATGTGACTGCTATTGAAAAGCATTGACTGCTATTGAAAGCATTGAGAAACATTCAAATAGCAGGTGGCGCTGTCCGCTTGTATTGCAGCAAACACATGCAAAGTGAAGCAAGCCAGACGTGATCAATGGATCAGCTTTCAAAGGAACAAGATCTAGCAGCCACTTCCCTTAGCTGCAGACTCAATGCAGAGGACTGTTTGCAGAAAAAAAGCAAGTAAAAAAACGTTTTTGTTCATTAAACTTAGTTTGATGATGATACAGTCTGTTGTGTGATTAAACACAGGCAGGCTGAAATTAGTCAGTGTATAACCAGACCTGAGCAATGGAAACATTTTTAAAGGAACAAGATCTAGCAGCCACTTCCCTTAGCTGCAGACTTAGAGAACTGTTTGCAGAAAAAAGGCAAGTAAAAAAACGTTTTTGCTCATTAAACTTAGTTTGATGATGATACAGTCTGTTGTGTAATTATTTTGTTTTTGTTCATTAAACTTAGATTAGTGATGATACAGTCTGTGTGATAATTTTATTAGGTGCAGTTTAGCAAATGTTTTTGTTCATTAAACTTAATTTGATTATACAATCTATATTATTATGTTTATAATGCTGTTTAACATTTAAAGTCTTCATTTCAAAGCTTTAAAAATAATGTATTAGGTGTTACCTATGACAATTTTGAGAGGGGCCTGGAACCTAACTCCCTCACTTCCCATTGACTTACATTATAAACTGGGTTTCAATTTACAACGGTTTCGATTTACAACCATTCCTTCTGGAACCTAACCCCGGCGTAAACTGAGGGCTACCTGTATTCTCAAATTGTACAGTACTGCCATAGCCAGAAAGAAGGGCGGTTAGAGGCACTATTGTATATCCTAATGGTCAGTAGTCTATTTATCATTTTCTCTAAATATTTATTTTCACAACATCTTATTTTAGACTTATGCAGTTATTTTGAGCTATTAATTTCTGGTCATTCATTGATATCTACGCAGTTGGCATTTGGTTACCTTGTCTTGGCTATCAGAAATCACACACATTTTTGAAGGGTTAACGTATATTAAATACATCATATTTTTCCAGAAATATTAAATATAATACGTATGTGCATTTGTGCACTTAGTACAGTAACTAATCAGGAAGAAGGCTGCTGCAACACACTGAGATCTGATGAAGCGCATGTACGCATGTGCAAAACGCATCAGACAAAGGGAACACCGTAATGTACCTTAAGGCCCGGATCCAATAAATATATGGATATATACTTTGGAACTCAGCGTTTTTTTATTTCCTAATCTCATACACTGAGATCTGGATTTGCACAGATCTCAGTGTATTGCACTTTCACATGAATACATTGATTTCTGAAAAGAGCTGAGTGTGCCGCCTTTCTGATTTGTTATGGCACAAAGTGCATGAATGCACATACCTAATAATAATTAAATATGAAATACTGTATATAAAAATAATGTTAAACATTTTATGCAAGCCCAAAGTAGGATTTGCTGTTTAATATAATTTTTTCACAGTACATAGAGTGTACATAATAGATTAAATGCAAAAATTAATATGAAAAGTGTTAAAAAAAACTAATATGTATTGAGTTCTTAAAGTGATAGGCCAGAATTGAAATGTACATGTGCTCATTTCAGTTTTAAAAATAAGCATTTTTTCATTATACTTCCATTAGCAAAAATGCTTCTCATAAAAGATATTACTGTTTTGCAGTGGCAGACACACATATGTTGTGAGGTCCCATGCATCGGTATTCAAAAATTGCACCTCCTCAGAGAGTCAGCATTGGCTTGTATGACACAAATTTTTCACGGATGCAATACACTCCCTCGCTAGAGCTCTAAGCAGGTATGGGGGCCGATTTATCAAAGTCTGGCGGACATCGTTGAATGCCGACATCTGTTATCATTTGTAGGAACACAATTGTAATAGCAGGTCTTGTCAACTCGCATAAGCCTGGGAGTGGTGGCTCCTTACATTTTACACTTGGCTCCTAAAATTTTAGATCTATAAATGAATTCCTTCCCTAGCTCCTCAATAGATTGCCTAAGGCCTGGACTGGCCATTGGATATACAGGGCAAATGTCTGGTGGGCCGGACTCTTATGTGGGCCTTGCTGCTATATGCCGCCCTCTCAATATGGGTAACAGTAGAAAAGCTCCTCTCAATATTGGTAAAAGTAGGAAAGCTCCTCTCAATATGGGTAACAGTAGGAAAGCTCCTCTCAATATGGGTAACAGTAGGAAAGCTCCTCTCAATATGGGTAACAGTAGGAAAGCTCCTCTCAATATGGGTAACAGTAGTAAAGCTCCTCTCAATATGGGTAACAGTAGGAAAGCTCCTCTCAATATGGGTAACAGTAGGAAAGCTCCTCTCAATATGGGTAACAGTAGGAAAGCTGTTACAATATGCCTATTTGTAAAGCAGAAAGTACATTTTCTGTCTGACTGTTAAGCAGAGGTTCTGCAGGACAAGAGATTTGGCCTATAACGGCTGCCTAGCTGACAGAGGTCTAACTTATGTGGGCTGCTCTGTCTTTAAATGCCTGGGCCTATTTTTAGCCCCAGTCCAGTCCTGGATTGCCTGATACTACGTTTTTTATATAAATTTGCCAACTCCTGTCTATTGTCAAAAATGTCACAATTAAAACTAGGTCACTCACCATCACCAATGATAGATATTGAAAACAATGCCGTGTCTGTCTTTGTATTGTACATTTTGTCAACACAACAACTGTCTGTCTGTTTTGATTTTCTTTTATGCTTCTGTTCAGTTCTCCTGAGCACTGTACTGCAGATCAGAAACTTCTCCAAACTGGATCTGTGTCTTTCCAGTGTGCATTTTCTCTAATTACCTATTTGTATATGTCCTGTTTAGCACAATAGGTCCCAATGAAGACTTACATTTCTTTCTTTTTTATGGACTTTTTAAGCGACAAGAGACCTATGGCAGAATTACACTGGGAACCCCTTGCTTAGAGTAGGGAGATAACTGTCTACTGCATTCTGATGGAAGATTCTCTATACCAATTGTTTAA
Organism: Bombina bombina; assembly: GCF_027579735.1. Lineage (NCBI taxonomy): Eukaryota > Metazoa > Chordata > Amphibia > Anura > Bombinatoridae > Bombina > Bombina bombina. The sequence continues at coordinate 336,838,392 of NC_069499.1, read as the reverse complement.
AAACATTAAGGAAAAAAACAGGAAATCTTTAAAAAAACAAAACAAAAAAAAAAACAGTAAAGGAAATAAACATCAGGATGCCTATGGCAAGGATAACATTTGTTCTTCTATTTAGTATTTGTATACATTGGTTTTGCAAGTGATGTTACGTTTATTTACATAATCTTTATAGCTAATTGATTCTTCCTGGTATTTATTACAATAACAGGTGTTGTTTTTCTCTGTAATTTGCCTGTGTTTAAGAGCTGGCTTTTTGGCCGCTTTACACAGTAGCTTATTAATTATAGAGCTCATTATCTTCAACAGCCGTATTAAATGTTGGCTTTATCCTATAAAGCCCAAGTACCAGCGTCATGTCTTGCTGAGGGGTTGACCTCCTCTATATGGAGATCGCTAATAGCTTTCCTTTATACTACAAAAAATGTTCATTGATTACAAACTAAGGGCTAGATTACAAGTGGAGAGCTAACTTATTGCACGCAATAAATAACCAACCATTACAGTGGCTGGTTATTGCTACCGCAAGCAATTAGATCTCTGGTTAATTTTATAAAATGTCCCGCAAAATCAAGTGTAATATACTTTATTAAAATAATAAAGATAGTAGCATCTTTATTTTTTAATAAAATAACTGCAATAAATAGTTATGAGTGTTTAAAGTTGGCAGATGTGTGGTGTTAGAAAAAAACGGCACTGAAAAGTGCCTTTACATAGCGGTTTATGGATGAAGGGATATAATTCCGTTTTTTGTTTTTTTTTAATGCCTTTATAAATTACTTTGGGCTACAACAAGTGGCTGGTTATTGCAATCGCGAGATCAGATCTTTGGTTAATTTTATAATTGTCCCCCAATTCTCCCCAAAATAATGTGGTGTGCAGTTTATTAAAAAATACAAATTGTAGCATTTTTAAATTATTAATAAACTGACTGAAAGAAGCAATTATGTGGGTGTTAGAAAAAAAACGGCACTGAGAAGTGCCTTTACATTGCGGTCTATGGGGACTGTGTGTGTGTGTGTGTGTATATACATATATATATATATATATATATATATATATATATATATATATATGTGTGTGTGTGTAAATACAAAAGAGCAACAGGATGGAGCTAGGAAATGGGATAATGACCAAAATAAATAAATATATGTACAGTGGGGCAAAAAAGTATTTAGTCAGCCACCAATTGTGCAAGTTCTCCCACTTAAGAAGATGAGAGAGGCCTGTAATTTTCATCATAGGTATACCTCAACTATGAGAGACAAAATGTGGAAACAAATCCAGACAATCAGATTGTCTGATTTGGAAAGAATTTATTTACATATTATGGTGGAAAATAAGTATTTGGTCAATATCAAAAGTTCATCTCAATACTTTGTTATATATCCTTTGTTGGCAATGACAGAGGTCAAACGTTTTCTGTAAGTCTTCACAAGGATGTCACACACTGTTGCTGGTATGTTGGTCCATTCCTGCATGCAGATCTCCTCTAGAGCAGTGATGTTTTGGGGCTGTCGCTGGGCAACACAGACTTTCAACTCACTCCAAAGGTTTTCTATGGGGTTGAGATCTGGAGACTGGCTAGGCCACTCCAGGACCTTAAAATGCTTCTTACGAAGCCACTACTTCATTGCCTGGGCGGTGTGTTTGGGATCATTGTCATGCTGAAAGACCCAGCCACTTTTCATCTTCAATACCCTTGCTGATGGAAGGAGGTTTGCACTCAAAATCTCACGATAAATGACCCCATTCTTTCTTTCATGTACATGGATCAGTTGTCCTGTTCCCTTTGCAGAGAAACAGCCCCAAAGCATGATGTTGCCACTCCCATGCTTCACAGTAGGTATGGTGTTCTTTGGTTGCAACTCAGCATTCTCTCTCCTCCAAACATGACAAGTTGTGTTTCTACCAAACAGTTCTACTTTGGTTTCATCTGACCATATGACATTCTCCCAATCCGCTTCTGGATCATCCAAATGCTCTCTAGCATACTTCAGACGGGCCCGGACATGTACTGGCTTAAGCAGGGGGACACGTCTGGCACTGCAGGATCTGAGTCCCTGGCGGCGTAGTGTGATACTGATGGTAGCCTTTGTTAAGTTGGTCCCAGCTCTCTGCAGGTCATTCACTAGGTCCCCCCGTGTGGTTCTGGGATGTTTGCTCACCCTTCTTGTGATCATTTTGACCCCACGGGGTGAGATCTTGCGTGGAGCCCCAGATCGAGGGAGATTGTCAGTGGTCTTGTATGTCTTCCATTTTCTAATTATTGCTCCCAAAGTTGATTTCTTCAAACCAAGCTGCTTGCCTATTGCAGATTCAGTCTTCCCAGCCTGGTGCAGGTCTACAATTTTGTTTCTGGTGTCCTTCGACAGCTCTTTGGTCTTCACCATAGTGGAGTTTGGAGTGTGACTGTTTGAGGTTGTGGACAGGTGTCTTTTATACTGATAACCAGTTCAAACAGGTGTCATTAATACAGGTAATGAGTGGAGGACAGGGGAGCCTCTTAAAGATGAAGATACAGGTCTGTGAGAGCCAGAAATCTTGCTTGTTTGTAGGTGACCAAATACTTATTTTCCACCATAATATGCAAATAAATTCTTTCCAAATCAGACGATGTG